>NW_020438903.1:473704-479085 GCF_000699045.2 Agrilus planipennis | reverse complement strand
TCACCAATTATATAACGTGAATCACTTTTTAAATCCGAAGTTTGTAAAAAGTAGGCAGTAAACTTGACGGAATTTGAAGGCTAGCTTCCGGATTTGTTATTTCCGAATTTTATAATGTGATTGGCATTAAAAACACGCTCACCTTCAACGAAATTTCCTTTCCGAGGCTTTGTGTCAACCCAATCACATATTGTGTCAATACTTATCATTTTATCGTAATTTAAAAACTTGAAAATTGCACGGTACACTATAGAAACTACGATAAATTTTTCCTAATCGGCGCCATGTTTTTAGGATCCTCCCATTTGACGGATCCCAGTAGACTAGAGATGCGCCGGATAGTGGTTAACGTCTTCCTTCAGGCGGGCTTTTCATTAAATGCCATCTTCATCAACGTTCCAAACCACATTAAGTCTTGTTAAAAAAAGTCGTTAAAACACTAAACCAGGAATCGTCAGGTAATTTTAAATGGGGATCCGCAAAATTTTTATCGAAGTCCTTACCAATTTTTTATTTTAATTTTTACTCACTAAATGCCTGCATATGCCTCCGATTAAAAGAGACTTCAGAGGTTGTCAGAGTGAGTGAGATATCGATTTATAATATTTTTTTGTGGCTGTTCGATGTACGGGTGCGAAAGGGTGCTGCGGAAATAAAAGGGTTAGAAGCGTTCGAAATGTGGTGTTACAAGCGAATGATGAGAATACCGTGGATAGAGGAGGTTAAAAATGAAGAGGCATTAGAAATAATAGGAGAATGGAAGACTTAATAGAAGTAAATAAGAAATAGGCGAGATAGGCTGGTAGGACACCTTCTCAAGCATGAATGTTTAGTCAGAGACTTATTAGAGGCAGAAACGGGAGTTAGGAAAGGTAGAGGTAGACCTAAATCAGATTGCTAAATATTTTTTTATTAATTTATTTGAATAGTTTATACTTCCAAAAAATTTTTGGCGGTCCAGTTTTTCGCCTTCCAGGGTCCGAACGTGAACTGCGATCCGCCAGTTGCCGACCGTTGCACTGAAAGAATGAAATTTTCATTCTTGGTTGACGGATTTCAATGAGAGGGTTGAGACGAACCTATAATGTATAACACTAAAAGTCTGCAAGGTGACAAAATCGTTATCGTAGTTATTGTTAATCACAACTTGTTACACCAAAAAGCCATAGAAATTGTAGCAGTTCGCCCATACTGTTTTTGTTCACGAGGAACAGTAAATAGAAGAACTATATCGAAATTACAACTAATTTAGAATATACAGTAATCAATATATAATGTAAATTAGGACAAACAATCTATCCCAATACAGTCCTAATTACCAATTTTCACAAGGTACGTTTTCTGTTATCCTTATTAAGTGTTTGTTGTTTCTTTTTTCTCCGGTAGCCATTATCCGGTATCCGGCTGGTTCTAAAGAAAGTGCCGCTTCCACCGGATACCCGATCCGACCCGGCCCATCTCTAATGTAGACGTAATTACCTACAGCCAGAACAACCAATCATAACAGACCTGACATCACGTTAAACATTAATGAAACCAAAACAACCTATCTATCGTCATAGATGTTGCTTTACAAAACACTGAAAATCTTAAAAAGAAACATATTGACAAAATTCAAGAATATATACCTTTAGCCGAAGGTAAAAAAAAATATGGGATCAAAACACAGTTCGAATTCTTTCAATATTAATTTTTTCAATAGGCGTTATACGAATAACATTGCATGCTAGCATAGTCAAATTGAAACTTCATGAACTAACATACATCAGTCTTCAAAAATCAGTAATGCTTGATGCATGTCGAATAGTACGCACATTTCATAACACTGCTATCATACCCCCAATCTTATTTCAGGACAAAATGTACTGATAGCCCCAAACATAATTTAATAACAGTAAATTGATGTCGACAGTGCACCCAAAAAAGTGTCATTGAGATTCTTTAGCATCAATCCGTCTTCATTTCCTGGAAATTGACTAGTGAAAACTGAGAAGACTGGAAAATGATAATAACAATACAGCTCGTTGGTCTGTAACATACCCATTTTCGCAAAAGCAGTACTGATCGGGATTGATAATACTTTGATTTTTTTTTTAATCATTAAATTGGCCAAAGACCGGACACATTACGCTGTCTTATTTTATTTAAGACTTATTAGCTACTTCGCTACGAGACGGAACTGTACGATATCTGCCCGCTCGCGCAAATGATGCGCGGCTGACGCTTACTTCAGGATGAATTAGAAGTACAATAATCTTCCCTCTGAGTTTCTATGAACACAAACTAGAAATTAATAAAAATGAATAGAAAATCTTTTTTAAACGAACTCGTTAGTGTGACTAGGAACATAGTATCACTCCTTTTGTTTGTTAGGTTCTATAAAATCATCACGCAAGTTTCATTTTTGTTTTGTTTACCATTTCTCTTATTTTTCCTTTATCATATCTAAAACACTATTAACGTTCTGGTTTTTGTATTTAAATTTATCAGCTGTTTCACAGATAATAATAAAGTTTAGGCAAATGTATGCATAAAAAATAGGCACTTATGCATACAGGAAAGGTAAATTATCATTTGCAGCACACCCTACAGAGTTATTAATCAAAAGTTATCATGAGGGGAGTAATGTGCCCTCGATTTTTTATCTTAAAAAAAAATGGAAGCCGAATACATTAGCTGAACATACATGGCTCTGTGCTAATGTATATACATACACATTTATGTTTACGTATACCTAAGCGGGAAATATTAGGTAGATACTATGATATATACAGTCACTGGCAGTATTTATAACATTATATGTACAATTAACTGATAATAACATGAATACAAAAATAAACGTTAACAGTCCAGTAAAAGTAAACTATAAAAAGATAACAGTCAGTACTGCACGGAAAAAATGACCATTTTATCCACTAAAATTACAATACTGAAGTCCTCAAGTGTGCTGTTATTGGTATCAATTACTGCTGAAAATATCAACGTTATGTTTATTTATATTGGGTTGTTCAGAAAGTCATTTCGTTTTTTCCCGACAGAGGATTTAATTGTATTCTTTTGCACCCAACTTCACGTTTAAGTCGTATAATTTTTATATGCTTTGAGAGCTCATATAGCAAGGCTTGTGTGTGAAAAATTCCAATTAATTCTACGCAGTAGTTTTTGGNTATACTTGCTTCTACAAGAAATATCATTCATTCTGTGGAAATGTAGCTTTACAGGTTGTCCTGCGTTTGTGAAAGTCCAAGAAGTACCCTTTTTCTAATTTATTAAAAATGTTACAAAAAAGGGTAATTATGAATTAACGTAGTTTTTTCACGTTAGTCGGAAAATGCCTCAAGAGACGACCACACACTGTTTCGTAATACGCGCATCGCCGCGCAACACGTAGGCGTATTCACTTGTCTCAAGTCAGGTTAAGTCGCTTGAACGCGTCTCAACTTGAGGCTAATCGTAAGTCTGTCAACTCGCGCATGGGAAACTGCATTTCGGCCACAACGCCGCTTAAATGGTCTACAAACCGTGCTTGTGTCGAGTCTTGTGCCATTTTGTGTCTTACGCGTCTCAATATGCACCTTGTCTAACCGTCTCGCGTTGATAATGCCACATTTATTAGCCGTGAACAGGTTTTGTAGTACATGGGGTAAGTCTCTTTTTGGTTTATTTTTTCTCATTTTTCTCCATTTTTCACTGTAAAGAACGTAATGCGTCATTCAAAGCCAACGTCTTCACAAGTGAAGCATTGTATGGCATTGAACGAATTTCACTATTATTAATCGAATAATGTATATAATAATGACATTCTTGAGTTGAAAAAGGATGAATCCTTGACTGGCACTACTTATAATTACTGATAAAATATTCTCAGCGTCTTCTCTATGTGCGGATCTTCGTATAATTTTTCTGTCTCCCTAACTTAGCAGATTTGGCTAACTTTACAAGTTTATTCTTAATCCCAAAACTTTCATACTGTCCTTTCAATAAGTCTCATTTCAATTAAAAAAACAAGTAGAAGTTGTATCAGTAAATACTAATGGTCACTACAGGTCGCGTTTTACTGTTCTGATTCTGGTTTAAAGGCCTAAAGTTCTAAAAGCATCTCCAACCACGGCGGTATTTAGGCCCGAATCACAAAACAATGCAGTATTAGCAGTATTACCAATAATATTTAATAAATGGGCTTTTGTTAGCAAAAGTAAAAAATACATTCCAAAAAACTGCTCATTTAATATCTGAAAATCTGAGGAAGGTAATGTGTAAATCATACTCTAGCAAAGGGTTACCAATTTAGTTTTACTCTTATTTTATTTTGTATTAAATCATTTTGCGACTCAATTAATAAATAATTACATTAAATAATCGCCAAATAAAGATCGCTTCGAAGTTGATTACACAATAGTTTGATCGGTAGACATGTGATTACATGTCAAGTTCTCTTTGTATAATTCAGTACGGATAAAGCTTTAATCCATCAGGGTAATTGATTCAGTAATTACTACTGTATTATTAATTTATCAATTCGCATTGTGTAGGTATGTATACACAAACAGACTTGTATTTAGATGTATTACCTATTTAAGTTTAAATGTGTATCATTTTTTTGCGTTTCAATTAGCCATTTAATATTAATATAATTTTTTTGTTACAGGTGAGTGTTTTCAGTCTTCTGGATTTCTCTAGGCTTCGTTGAGCTTCATGTTTATAAGGTAACAATAGAATGTTATTGAACCGACTTTACATAATACGTAGGTACGTAATAAGTTTATGTATATGTACATGTTACTGTAAAAGCAGCTACTTTACCATCAAATTAATTATTTATTATTAATTAACGTATGTATTTAGTGCTGCCAACGCATGTAAATCAAACTATAACGAGGCTTATTAATGTAATAAGAAATTCCTTATAATATTGAACTAAAAAGTAAGCTATAATATGACTTTGTAAGATTTTCAAAATCCAAACGTGCTGTGGTGTACGTCGGAAACGATATCAGTGGAGTCAGTTTTCTGATCCACGTTGGCCTATGCTATACGTATAGGTCATTATCATCATAATAAGGTCATCAGTCCTAAGACTGGTTGGACACGTACCTCCACTCTTTCCTATCCTGAGCTAATCTTCTCATTTCCATAAAACTAGAACTTTCCATATTTTTAACTATTTGCCAACAATAATCTAATCTAGGTCTATCTCTACTCCTCTTAACTCTTGTTTTTGCCTCTAATATGAGTCTGACTAGCCCTTCATGTTTGAAAAGGTGTCCTACTAACCTATCTCTCCTATTTCTTATTGACTTCCATAGAGTCCTCTGTTCTCCTATTCTTTCTAATACCTCTTCATTTCTAACCTTCTCTATCCACGGTATCCTCATCATTCG
>NW_020438903.1:456644-469076 GCF_000699045.2 Agrilus planipennis | reverse complement strand
TTTTAGACGGTAAAACCTTCACCTCAAATGAGGAGGTCAAAAACCTCCTCGATCAGTTTTTTGCCAGCAAAGACCAAAAATTTTATGAGCGTGGAATTATGCTACTACCAGAAAGATGGCAAAAGGTGTTGGACCAGAACGGTCAATATATAATTTAATAAAGTATTTGTTTATTATATGAAAACTGTCTTTCATTTCCACAAAAAAAAAACGAAATGACTTTCCGAACAACCCTATTTTTGAAGTCTCTGGATACGAAATGAGGATCTCTCTATGAGCGACTCGAGTCTCTCGTTCAGAGACGCTAAACAGTTTTTTTGGCAGTCTCTCGACAGTCTCTCTCAGCGACACCAGATAGACTCGATTAAAGACGGAGACTCGAGTCTCGCTTTCAGAGACTCTGGGAGACTGAACATTTTTATCTCGGGTTCTGTATATATTTTTGAAATCAATGGACATTTAATGCAGTAGATATGTTAGGGGACATTTCCAACTAGTTATTGTTTTAAAGTATTTTTCTTCGTTTACCTTACTCCATACTTGTTCTGTTTCATTTTGAATACGAAAAGAGTGATTGAAAACTATAACTTTTCTGTTATTAACAACTGACGTTTATGATGAATTTTCGAGGACATAAAATTTCTGTCAGTGTAAATTCTGTAATTTTTTTTTACGAAAATCTCGGATATTTCTAATGTGAGTTTTCGACGTGCCTTTTGTTTGCGAACTCGTAAATCGCTCGTAATCTATGCCAATAAATAAGGGATAGAATTTAATTTCGGTAATGCCGAGATAAGGGTGGATTAACAGTTGTGCCGTTTTCTGTGCGCGCCCGAACGGTAAATAATTCCGCAAATTTATTCCGCGGTTTGTTCTTCCCAAGAGCATTTTCGGTTTTATTACATTTTACTAATAGCTCAGTGTACATAGGCACATACATACATAGTAAGTACATAGATATACATACGTGCAATTGGGCCATCCATGAACGGCATTAACCGCATACATTTGTACTAGTAAATACACATTACACACACGTGCAACGGACACGAACATGCTAAATAATTGCAACTCGTAAATCATTTTTATGAATAGTTGAACTGCATATTTATGTGACCGTGGTATATGAATGTATGTCTTCTATATGGATTTTATATTTCGAAAAGCTAAACGTTTACCTCTCGCTGCTCCGAAATCGTGCGGGTGAACGATAAAATATTTACGGAAAGCTTTCGGTTTCAAAGAAAAATTGGATTACAAACATATTTCTTGTTTAACTCTGTCAACGTGGCAGCTGAAAATTTTCCGATTCCGTGAACTTTCCCGAACTTGTGGCGAAGTAAAATAAACAGGTACAGTTTTTAAATTCAAATAGACCTTTTAAACAAAAATGAAACGGCTAATTAATTGAAAAAGTAATTTAAGAAAACTTTTGAAATGTTTCAAATACCATAAATCTAAACTCGAGGTACCTAAAGTCGTAGCAAGATTTCTTCGAATTATGTAGGCCACCTTAAAAACCCGAGCAACTGCTCAACTTTTTTCAACTAAATAAACGTAGCTTTCATAATTTTATTTTATTTCTACTTTTATTACAGTTCTGAATTGTCGGGAACGAAAATTAATACAAGAACATTCGCTTAAATAAACGAAAAAGAATTTAAGGGATGAAAATAATCTTTGTACAGGAAGGGTCCGTTGTTTTACATCATTTTTTTATCGATTTAATAATATTTTCCTCTGTGATATGCTGTATGTACGAGGGCGGTTCAATAAGTACCCGTATTAGACATGAAGACACCTTTTTTTTTAAAATTTGTTTTTTTATTTTTCAACATAGTCCCCTTTTAGAAAGATACACTTCTCCCAACGACCCTGCCATTTTTTTTACCCCTCCAAAAAATAAGATTTGTCGAACTCTCCAAAATCCCCCCTGTCTCGGCGATGACTTCCTCGTTTGAGCTAAATTTCTTTCTCGCTAGTCATTTCTTCATGGTAGGGAACAAGATGAAGTCGCAGGGAGTCAAATCGAGTGAGTACGGGGTGTGCGGCAGCAAATTCATAACGTAATTCATGCATTTTGGCGGCAACAACTCCTGATGAATGTGCCGGTGCGTTATCGTGTTGAAAACGCACCTTCTTTTTCGTCAAATGCGTCCGTGTCTCCTTCAATTTTTTGTCGAAGCGGTCCAATAACTCACTGTAGTATTGTCCAGTGATCGTTCTTCCTTTTCCTAAAAAATCCGTAAAATGATTTCCTCGGTAACAACGTTTGCCAGGCTTCCTGGTCGCTCCTATCAAAAACGGATCTTTGCCCACGTTTAAATTCGTTGAAGCAATATCTAACTGTGGTCGTAGATGGCGAAATGTCTCCATAAACAGTATCCAACTTTGTTTTCATCTCCTCGCATTTTTTCCCATCCAAAAACAAAAAGCGAGTTACCGAACGATACTGCTCTTTTTCCATCTTAGCGAAAATAACGAAAGACGTCTCAGTCGAATGGCTGCCAAATCCAAACTAACCTATCAATCAGTCTGAAATTCGTTTTGGCGTGGTTTGATAGATGGCAGCACACGATGACAACACCAATTTCCCTCAGGAACGTCCTCTGTCTTCAAACACGGGTACTTATTGAACCGCCCTCGTATGTTAAAAAGTTAAGTGTTTAAACGGCTTTAAAAAAGTATATCTTTATATTTCAAAACCAAACTAAGTATACCTATAATTGTAAACAGAAAGCAGTGGTGCCTGGTGTATATTAATAGCCCTAAAGATATATATCTATTTGTTTTCGGTTAATTTCCTAAAATAATTTAATAAGGGTAAATCGTATAGATGAGTCCTTTAAGGATATATTAATATTTTAATCTGTGAATCGTTTTATACACTCCCGTCTTCAAAATCCGGGAACCATTCCAGAAAGACATGCAACATTTTTTGATCGTTGACTGCCGACATTTATAATCGATAAAACGATAAATTACATTAATTGGGATTACAGAATTTCCTTGCATTTATTTGAGTTAAAATCCAAGATTGTAGGTACATTTTAACCACAAACGTGTTAACTATACTAAAATTCTACTACATATTCTTATGTTTGTAGGGATGTTCTCTTAGTCTTTGCATATGTTGTTACTACGAGCCAACTTCCAAACCATCAAAAATTTCTTTTCATGGAAGTGTCACCGAGCGGCATGGCCTAGAGGTCTAGACCATTGCTTAGCATTCGGGAGGACGCCGGTTCGATTTCGGGTCCGTCTGCCTTGGTCCAAGTTTTTCTGTGGTTTCCTTGGATCACTTAGGCAAATGCTGAGGCAGTAATATTCCACAGATAATCTTTCACTCTCTTCTGTCTTCATTTCGTCCGTCTCATCTTTCTCACCCGAACCACCACCCACCCATTCCCACGATTCCTGAAAGCAGGCTGAAGAGGGTCTTCCGCCCTACCTTCCGGCATAGTCCGGAGGGACTGCCCGCCCACCAGCATTACTGGCTGGTGGGAATGAAACACCCAAAAGTTTTTTTTTTGTCACTTCCTTGAGCACCCCCTAGTACACACACACACAAAAGGAGTGGTTATTGCATACCATAAAAAAGTAGATATTGACTAGGTTGCTCAGAGATCATGTGCGATTAATAAAGCAGTTTTTTTTAATTAGCCACCCGTACCTGCTTCGTCGGGTATTACAAAATAAATTAATAAAATCGTCCCACACTTCACGTATATCTCTCCAGCTACCCTGGTATTCCCTATAAATGATCGCGTGCGTAATAAAAAGTCTTTGGAGGGTTTTCCAGAAAATTCATGAATTTATCAAGAAAGTTCGAAGCTAGTACAACTTAACACTCGGTCCTCAACATAGGTGATATAAGTAAGCAAGTCGAAGTGGAGTCTAGATTATGTAATTTACTGCTTTTGAGGAGTTTTACGTTTTGTTTAAAAGATTTTGAGAGTTAAGTTAGTTTAATTGTAAAACAGTAATATGTTATTAGTCGGGAAAGTGTAGATTTAGGTATATTAACAAAGAGCTTTTAGAATCTGTTTAATACATTAGACCCTGCGTACAAATAAACAAACAAACATTGCCCATTAATATTAGTAAAACAAGTGTATTTACATACATAACATTATCTGCACAAACTATATTAGAATCGACACAGTTTAATAGTATTACCGAACCCAAATTACTTAGTTGTTATTTATTTTTTCTTTATAGTTCCTGGTTGTACAGATTCATTGCCCTTGTTATAGTAGCTATAGACCCCACATCTAGTCCCTTTTGTACATACAATTTGATACGTAGCGAAGGGAGAGTAAATGCTCTATTAGCACAACTGTTCGACATTCTTTGTTACCTACGGCTTACATTATCTAAATTAAATTTTCGTCCCCTTTCCGTACATACATCTCAATCTTAATGCCGTAAAATCGGCCTCTGTTCGGGACGATAGAGAAACGGAGATAATTCTCTGAGTAATTTACGGATAACAGCAATGTTTTATACTTATACAGGAACGAGAGGGACGCAGAAAGTTTTTTAAAAGTGAGTGCCGTTTTGGCTTACCCAGATGCTCCATTTTCTCTATGCTCTCTCTTGAGAAAACTGCGATGGAGAAAAAGTAGCGGTCGCCATTCTACTTCATTTAATGTATTTACGAAGAAAATAGTATTTAGGGTCACTTGGGGAATTTAAATTGGACTGATGCTGGCGAATATAGATAGGTGTATGTGCTATCACGGAAATTAGAATAAAGAAAAACGAACGCCCTTGAAAATCGTGTCTCATAAAGGAAGATATACCTAGTGAGGCTTTGTAATAGCAATGTTGTCGTAATATCAAGGCTTGATGGTCATGTTAAAGGAGACTTTTTAAGTATCAGCTGCTACTGCTGCGTGAAGCATGATGGACGTTAAAATAAAGGAGAATGAACATTCTTGAAAAAAGTGTCTCAGAGATTTGGAAAAAATAGAGGAGCGTTGCGATAGCAATGTTGTCGTAGTATCAAGACATTATTGGGCATGATTACGGCGGACTGTCTTGTTATCAGCTATTGCTGTTGCACGAAGCAAAGAAGATAGAATAAAGAAGAACGAACGCCCTTTAAAAAACTGTCCCAGAAATTGGGAGAAAATAGTGAGGCGCTGCTATCGCAATGTCGTAATATGAAGCGATTATTAGGCACGACTAAGGCGAATTCTTTTGATAATAACTGCTACTACTAGTATTGCGTGGAGCATAGAGGTTAGAACGAAGGAGAATGGAAAAAGTGTCCTAGAAATTGGAAAACAATAGTGAGGCGTTGCGATCGCAATGTTGTCGTAATGTCAAGGCATGGTGGTCATGATTGAGGGGACTGTTTTGGTATCAGCTATAGCTGCTGAGTGGAGCATTGAGGTTAAAATAAAAAAGAAAGACCGTCCTTGAAGTGTCCTAGTAATTGGGATAAAACAGTGAGGCACTGTTACTGCAATTTTGTCGTAATATCAAGGGCATGATTAACGCGGACTTTTTGGTATCCACTGTTACTGCTGCATGAAGCATGGAAGTTGGAATTAGGGAGAATGAACGCTATTGAAAAAGTGCCCCTGAAATTGAGAGAAGATATTGTAGTAAGGGGCTGAGATTGCAATGTTGTCGTAATATCGAGATTTGATTGAGCACGATTAGGCGGACTTTTTATATATTAACTGCCGCTGCTCCTACGAGAAACGTGGAGGTTAAAATAAAGAAGAATGAAAGCCCCTGAAAAAAGCGTCTCAGAAAGGAAGATATACCTAGTGAGGCGCTGTGATTGAGATGTTGTCGTAATACCAAGGCTTAATTGAGCACGTTTAAATCGGACTTTATTGGTATTAGCTGCCGCTGCTCCTGCAGGAAACCTAGAGATTAGAATATGGAAGAATTAACGCCGTCGAAGAAAATGTGTCTGATAAAAGAAGATATACCCAGTGAGGTGCAGTGATTGCAATATTGTCGTAATATCAAGGTACAATTGGGTGTGATAGACGTGTACTTTTTTGGTATCAGCGGCTGCTGTTTGGAGCATGAAGATTAGAGTGAAGGATATTGAACGTTATTGAAAAAGGTGTCCTGAAAATTGGGAGAAGATAGTAAGGTGTCACAATTGGAATGTTGTCGTAATATTAAGGCACCATTGGGCATGATTAACGTATACTTTTCCGGTATTAGCGGCAGGTGCTTGGAGCATGGAGATTAGAATAATAAAAAATTGGGAGAAAATAGTAAGAAGCTACAATTGCAATTTTGTCGCAATATCAAGGCATAATGGTCATGATTAAGGCGGACTTTCTTGCTACCAGCTATTGCTGCTGCATTAAGCAGAGAAGATAGAATAATGGAGAATGAACGACCTTCAAAAGAGTGTCCCAGAACTACCAAATCAGTCGTAATATCAAAAAAATTGTTGGTCATGATTAAGGCATAATTACTTGGAATCAACTGCTCCTACGTGGAGCGTGGGAGTTAGAATAATGGAAAATGAACGCGCCAGAAAAAAATGTTCCAGAAATTTGGACAAATAGTGAGGCGCTATGCTCGCAGTGTTGCCTTAATATCTCCATAATTTAATATTATTAGGGCGGGCTTTTTTGCTATTAGCTGCTGTTACAACTGCTTGGGGACAACATAGTGCCGTCAGCATTATCTGTAATGTCTATAAACATATGTCGTTCGTTCTCCTCTATTCTGTTGTCCACTAGCTGTCCCGGCAAACTTCGTACTGCCTCAATCGATAAATAAAAGAAAATAATCTGAAAGATAGTTAACAACTTTCATATTTATTCACCTTTTAAACCTTCTCTGGACTTCCACAAATAAGTCAAGACCAAAATTAGCCAAATTGGTCCATCCGTTTTCGAGTTTTAGCTAGACTAACGAACAGCAATTTATTTATATATATACTAGGGTCAATTGAAAAGTCCCCGGCCTGACACATAGATGGCGGCACCAGAACTAAATCCATATGATTTTCAGTTAGTCCTAACCTTCAAAAGACGCGTCTATAAATTTGACGGCTGTCGGATCATTAGTTTGTGAATTATAGCATTTTTAGTGAAGCAACTTTTGTTATTGTGAAAAAAATGGATAAAAAGGAATTTCGCGTGTTGATAAAATATTGCTTTTTGAAGGGAAAAAATACAGTTGAAGCAAAAACTTGGCTTGATAACGAATTTCCGGACACTGCCCCAGGAAAATCAACCATCAAGGATTGGTATGCTAAGTTTAGACGTGGTGAAATGAGCACCGAAGACGGTGAACGCAGTGGACGCCCAAAAGAGGCTGTTACGGACGAAAACATTAAAAAAATCCACAAAATGATTTTGAATGACCGTAAATTGAAATTGAATGAAATAGCAGACACTCTACAGATATCAACGGAACGTATACATCACATCATTCACGAATATTTGGGTATGAGAAAGCTCTGTGCAAAGTGGGTGCCGCGCGAGCTCACTTTTGACCAAAAACAACGACGAGTTGATGATTCAGAGCAGTGTTTGAAGATGATCACGCGTAATAAACCCGAGTTTTTGCGTCGATATGTGACAATGGATGAAACATGGCTCCATCATTTCACTCCGAAGTCCAATCGACAGTCATCGGAGTGGACTGCACACGATGAACCCGCTCCAAAGCGTGCAAAAACGCAACAGTCGGCTGGCAAGGTTATGGCGTCTGTATTTTGGGATGCGCGTGGAATAATTTTCATTGACTACCTTGAAAAAGGAAGGACCATCAACAGCGACTATTACATAGCGTTATTGGACCGTTTGAAGGACGAAATCGCCGAGAAACGACCGCATTTGCAGAAAAAGAAAGTCCTGCTTCACCAAGACAATGCACCGTCTCACAAGTCAGTGAAAACGATGGCAAAAATTCATGAATTGGGCTTCGAATTGCTTCCGCATCCACCGTATTCTCCAGATCTGGCCCCCAGCGACTACTTCCTGTTCTCAGATCTCAAAAGAATGCTCGTTGGGAAAAAATTTTCGTCGAATGAAGAGGTGATCGCCGAAACTGAGGCCTATTTTGAAGCAAAGGACAAATCGTACTACAAAAATGGTATCGAAAAGTTGGAGGATCGCTATAATCAGTGTATCACCCTTGAAGGGAATTATGTTGAATAAAAAAAACGAATTTTGCAAAAAAAATGTGTTTTACTATTTTAGGCCGGGGACTTTTCAATTGACCTGTTATTTATAGATAAACATTTCTTACATTATTTAAAACGTTAATGCCGAAAATTTCACGAATACTGTTTAAGCACGTGGCCCAAATTCAACCAATTTGCTTTCATATTATACTTCACGATCAACCTTTGACACATTAAAATCATAAACATAAATTTATTAGGTACAATGGAAACAATTCGTACGTAGTGTTATATCGGTAGAATTTCACCATGTCATGTGGAAATAACGGTAAAAATTTGTTTGACGAGGTAATTATTTGCGTATTTTATGGGTCTCCGCGTACCTTATTAAAAAGTTACATATTTCCGAACTGTTGGCGATGAACTAACTACGTAGCAACTTAAGCGAAGAAAGTCGTCTAATTAACATTTAGCAGTTTAATGTGAATTGGAACAGGCAGTCTAGTGCTTAAACGATTAAAATTTCAAACGGCACGGCTAGAAGTTGAACGTGTTAATTCACTTCGCTCGTGGAACGTAGAACCCTCCATTCTCGTATCATTCAAAAGACCACATTAACTATTCCTGACAAATACACACTCTACTGCATTAAATAGTTTGGAACTTCGTTTTTCATCGATGCTATTTTCAGTTCGCTCATATACGAGGGTGGATTGATAAGTTTCCGGCCTAACCAAGAGATGACGCCACTAGGCCTACCTTGAGGTGACATTCTATAGTACCATCCTTGGATAGCTTGTAGCTATAGTTTCAGCCCGATCTCCTTGCTAGTGTAGGTTTGACAGCACGCTGAACAAGACGCCTCTGTGGTTTTCGTAAAAATGGAAAAGCAGGAAAATCGTNAAAATACAAAATGTTTATTTAGTGATAATTTATGGTCTCACAAAAATGACTCGTCTGCGGTGCATAATAATAGACTTACTGCATTTCAAAGTTTAATTAATTTAAATACAATAAAATTACATAATTGACATTTTTTATTTCATTTTAGATTTTCCTGATACGGTATCTAAAAATTTCGCTAATCGAAAGTTAATAAATAAAATACTTGAATGATTTGTTAAATTAATAGATAGGAACAGCATCAATTTAATTTGATTAGTAAGTCATTCAAGTTGATTAGTTGACTTTGAGGTGATAAACAGAAAAAAAGTGACGATGTTGCAGGGACTCAAAAATCGAGGATACCTGCTAGCAGCAGTTATGTCCTGTAAGTACGATAGGTACCTAAGATTACACTTCACAAGTAGTCCAGATAGTATGGACAGTATACAAATTATCCTGAGTGCTTTCGTTTCGGAGATATTCAAAATGGCGCAGAACACTGCAACAACCTATTTATTTATTTAGCGGGAATTTTATGGAAATGATGCATTTTAGACATAATATACGGTTAACAATGTGGAAAAAAGGGCGGAAGAACTATTAGGGGAAGATCAATTTGGGTTTAGAAGAAATAGAGGAACGCGGGAGGCCATTTTAGCTTTACTGTATATAGGATTTGAAGATTTAGAAAGAGCTTTTGACAATGTTAAATGGGACAAGATGTTAAATATACTTATAAATGTAGGGATGAGTTACAAAGGTAGAAGAGTGATACTTGTTTGTATAAAGAACAACAGGCAGTTATAGAGCTAGGGCTGTAACGTAGAGAAGTAAAAATTAGGAAGGGAGTCAGACAGGGATGTACACTGGCACCGCTACTTTTTAATTTATACATCGAAGACGAGATCAACATCATTAAAGACAGTGCAACTGTAGGGATAGATTTACAGGGGGCAAAAGATTAGTATGCTTAGATTTGCAGATGATATAGTAGTATTACATCTAGCAAGGAGGAGTTAGAGATAGCTTTAAATAAAATGGAAGCGGTACAAACAGATCAGTACTGTATGAAAATAAATAAAAGTAAAACTAAAATACTAGTATGTAAGGGTAGAAAAAGTAGGGAAAGAGCGAATATAAAGATAGGAGACGAAAAATTAGAAGAAGTGGCGTTTTAAAAACCTTGTTTTTCTTGGTCAGGCCGGAAACTTATCAATCCACCCTCGTATGTACATACGTTATAGTCACATAAATATGGAAGTTCTGTCGCTCCTAGATTTGACTAGTCAAGCCTCAGGTCTGACAAGAAGACATGCCACCAGTCAATATTCAGACTATTTGGCGTGCTTCGATTTTTGTTTAACGGTTTCTTATCTACTTCTAGAGAAAATTAACTCGAGCAGTTAAACACAATAGATTAGGATACAGTAAAGTAAATCCAGATCCAATGGTCTTTTATCCAGATCGTATCACAATTGTGATACATGGTTACAGCGTAAAGCCCACCAAAATATCACTTTACGACCTTTTTGGCCTACATCCTAATCCTAGCTTGTATTATAAATGCCAATGTGAGTTTTTGTTTGTTTGCTACTATTTCACACTTGGATAATGCCTAGTTCCCTCCCCTATATCTGTTTTTGACGTGACAACGTCTTATAATTCGATGGAGCCGGTGCACGCACGAAAAAACATGACATTACCTCGCTCTGAGGCGTTCCATTTAAGGTTTGAAGTGCAAGCCAGAGCGCGGAACGAACGACAGAGAGGCACAATCGGCCTCCGCGTTCGGCAGCGTTCGACATCTGTCTCTCTCCTACTTGAGTGAGCGATGCGTCCGCGTGGACAGCTTCTATACAATAATACATTTCCATTTACCTCCTTCTCTATATCCATACAAAATATCTATCAAACAAATAAAATTAAAATTTTCTTTTGAAAAATGAAACCATTCCATCAGTATTTTCTTATGACGTTGTCACGTTCAACTATCGTCAGTAAACCGACTTTACAGACAACCGATTTTTTTAAGTAGGGTTAAAATTTTTGGTATGTCGAATTGCCTCCTAATTATACATCAATTGCCTCCCAACGGCGGCGGTTGACCTTGAGTGCTAATTGCCACTATAAAGTCATAAAGAGTTGTTTAAATAATACAGCCTTATATTATATATATTACAGTCAGAGGGGCAACAGTGGGTTGGGGGGGAGTCCGCGGGTGCCCGGGCACGTATTTAGGACATCAAAGAGAGCGTAGCCACGGGTAAAACGTAGTGTTTAGGCGCTATTGGGTTTGACTACTCCCAGGACTGCTTACAGTTGATGTTTTCGTCAGTATTGGGAGAATTTTAAATTTTTGACGAGACTTCTTTGTTTTGAAGCTATAGTGGAATTCGTTTATTATGACTCCGCCTATATTAACCATCCGCTTAATATGAAGGAATTGCAGTGTTAAGTTTGGTTTTCATTTTAAATTCTCTATAGGAATGTTTGGATATGATGACTCCGTTTAAAATGACATATCGTTTATTATGACTGAATCTCAAGAAATCATATCCGGCTATAGTGACCCAAATGATTAATAATAACATTTTCGCTCATTTTTCAGACCCTTCTTATGTGTATTGATACTACAATTCGTCGTTCTTTTTCTTTTTCTGTTAATAAATATATACAATTTGCAGTTTTTCTCTCTATTAAACTAGATAACTAACCAAAATAGAAAGTTATTTTTTTTCTAAGACTATGCTTTGTATGACGCCCGCTTAGTATGACGTGTTTGCCATTTCCCTTCGATGTCATTATAAGCGGATTCTACTGTATTTGTGTGCAATATTATCTGTTCAGTTGTTATTATTAAAGGACGAGGAAGGATTAGGCGCAGGTAGTTCTGCAAAACTGCAATATTCATGATTGGATAAGAGAGTCGCTTTGGCTAAAGAAGCATTCGCCAAAAGAACTAACCGTGCACGACGAAGGAAGCTGGCGAGCGGTCGCGCAGGTACTTGCCCATTTATGACCTATTTTTGTAAGTCACTTGGAACCGATACACAAATAGGCTTTCAGTAGGCGTAAATTATAGTATTAATACGGATAAGACAGTGGCGTACTAGAAAATAAGATAGAAACATAGCTTACCATAAAAAATGAACCTAATGCTTTTGTTTTGTTTGTTTTGTAGTTAATTTTCACATTCACTGTCATCATGGGAATCTCTATCACTGTCACCAACATCAACAATTAGTTCTTCTGTTTGTCTGTCTATTACTTGCTCACTGATCCCTATTTTTAAATATTTAATCTACGCCCCTGATAGGAATACTGAAGAATGAGGGCTGCAATCTTTATACCTAAAACTGCCTACTTTTGCCACCGCGCATCCACGCCATTTTAAAATTTCCGCCAGCTTCCAGCGTCAGGCCTGTATT
>NW_020438903.1:395548-455327 GCF_000699045.2 Agrilus planipennis | reverse complement strand
AACCTATTGCTTTTGTTTTATAGTTAGTTTTCACATTCACTGTCATCATGGGAATCTCTATCACTGTCACCAACATCAACAATTAGTTCTTCTGTTTGTCTGTCTATTACTTGCTCACTGATCCCTATTTTTAAATATTTAATCTACGCCCCTGATAGGAATGCTGAAGAAAGAGGGCTGTAATCGTTATACCTAAAACTGCCTACTTTTGTTACCACGCATCCACGCCATTTTAAAATTTCCGCCAGCTTCTGGCGTCAGGCCTGTAGCTATTTAAGATATTCTATTTGATCGAGAGGTTTTAAAAGATGCCCAAATCATTTCGATTATATAAAAAAACAGAACTATCAAAACACAAATAAAACCAATTTGTAATTTTCATTCGTACCTCGCATTTTGGTTTTGAAAATGATGGAATAGATTTATTTGAACAACCTCCACAACCGTTAGCATTTCGTCTCTTTAATTAAGTTGATATCTGCTGTGAATTATACCGCAAACAAATCATAATTATCACCTATCTAATTCCCATCGCAATTTCGGTTCGCTTTTCATTCAGCGCGTGAAAGTTTCACTATCACAATAATAATACATCATATGTATATATATTTTGTATAACGACTTCGTGATGCTTTATCGAGCAATAAACACCCTGTAGACAGTTAGAGGAGTCATTAGTGTGTCTAGTTGTGTCCGTGTATGCTATTTGCCACATGAAATTGCTGTTGGTCACTGCATAATTAATATGAATTATGCCATTGTTCGGACCGGTACGGGCAGGCTTTATCAGGGAACAAGGGACGGCAATATGTAACCGATATACATAATGTACGCCAAAGAGATGTGGACCGCTTTGTTGGCTATCAATTAGTCGCTATGCAATATTAACCAACGGGACCCAGTGCAGGGCTCCGGCTCTGTGACTGTTTTGCTCTGTTTTCCCGAGCCCAATGCGGTGCCGCAATGGATGACGCAAAATATTTACAATGTGCCCATAATAGGTAACTGAAGTTTGGTGAAGTGACAGAGGTCGAGAGGGTACTCTCCGTGAAACCGAGCCGATGGTGTAACGCAACCAACGGGTCGGCTTCATAAATCAATTAATTACGAACCGGTTTCATTAGGTACAAATTTCATTCGGTCGATAGGTCAGTCTAATTAAAGAATTTGCCCTGTTTGTAGTCTGATATCGCTACTCGTTATGGTCTATTTGGAGCACAAACAGTTCTGATTCTTATTTTTTTTTTTTATATGGAGGTTGAAATAAGCTGTTCATGCATGGTAATTGCAATTTATCGAATAGGGCGCTAGAAAGAGAGAGAGAGGAAAGATAATTTTGATGGGATGTGTTTGTTTCGTCCCGGGAGCTCGCCTGGACTCGTTAGTGAGATTGGTGACTCTGCCTTTTAGATTCCAAAACTGCGATATCGATTTTTATTGCGCTTAAATAGCATTCGAAATTATTTTTTCCAACTGCGAGAAGCTTTGGTCGCCTGGCGGGCTATACGGGAGATGGAGCTTGGGAATATTAAAAGAAAAATATTCAAGAACTATTAACATCTCACATCCTACGGCTTAGTATTCGAACTTCTTCACATAAAAATTGCGCAAAATAAATGTATTCTTATGATTTCCGTTTTTGTCGCGCACACGTAAGCCGTGTGGCCAGTCGTTACGCACCCTTTTTAAGAAAGCTGAGACCTTTAATTTTGCATGTAATACATGCGACTTACACAAGTATTACTTTCCAATTGCTACAATTTTATTTATCGACGGATTTATAACAATAGCGGCTCATGAGTAGTAATTTTTTTTAGTTATCGGTTATGGATAACAAAAAAATATCGATAACTATCGTCGATATATCAATAACTATCGATAATTATCCTTATATCGATAACAATTTTAGCAACTGATAACTGTCGATATCTGCTTCGACATATCGATATATATTAGATAATTGTCGGTAGTTACCGATAAATTAGTGACAATAAGCAACTGATAACTATCGATACATATATATAAGGACATCATTTTTAATTCATAGTAGAAATTGTTTTTAAATAAGTCGGTATACCAAGGGTGTATAACTGTTTATTCTTTTACTCATTTTTTCTTAGAAAATAGCTATCTAATTTCATAAGTAATTAAAAATCCCATAATTACCAATGTATGGATATGTCGATAAATATTCATTCATAATATAACTATTGATATATTGATAATTATCGTTAGTTATCAGTTGTTAATATTGTTATCGACATTTTTGCCCAGCACTACTCGTGAGTCATACACATTGAAAGCCAAATTAAAAAGAAAATACGTGAAATGCAGTAAACCCCAGTTTCTAGATCCTCATCTTTCCGTCTGTGCCACTACATAATCAGTTATTTTGTCTTTAAAATTGAAAATGTTTTTTTAACTAAAGTTTGATTGATTCAAACTGTTCATATATTGAACATAAGCATGTGCTTTTTCATCTTTTCTTTTGAATGTTTGAAATGTGTCACAACACATTTTACCCACAAAGAGTTTATTAAACAATAATAGGGATAACAAAAAAAACGCATTTTTCACGTCACTACCGCAAATCCTTTCACATGCATAGATTTTTTGAACAGCTTTTTTATTCCTGTTTTTTGTTGTTTGCGTATTTAACTTTGATTTAGACGGTCTCTTCATTTCAAACTTTTGTTCATAAATTGAAACCACTTTAAAATTTAAAATATTACATGTGTCGTTGTCGAAGAAAATGACAAACTCTCAATCGATATTTTCCAATTGAAATCAATTGAGGTTCGGGTAGGGCTGTCTATATTACTGCAGCTATGGTAGATATGGTATCTCGTACTCGTACTGTACTGTTAATAAGTATATATTTTTTCCTTTTCTAATTGCCACAAAAAGACTGTGGGGCTAGCTTGGAATATGGTCGCTGCTGCGCGTGCAATCCAGAGGTGCTTAGGCTGGAAACTGGGACGGCGCAGTGTCAAAACATTGGTGCTCGTATTTTATTAAAATAAATAAACGATAACGCTAGTCATCATTAACACTTTAATTTATGAAAAATTGTCTGTACTTTGCATTAAAATTAAAATGTGGAAATGACCGTAAGGAAAAACCGCCACTACTGATTTATGGTGCATTAAATGTTCTGAACTAACTAGCATTATTTTTGTGCCGGGAGTATTCACTTTTTTTTGGTTAGATCTTACTTTTTACTCGTAGATGCACCATTATATGAAACAAATTTAAATAATTATTTAACTCAGAGCGAGGGTAACAACACAAAGATATAATTAATGTTGTACGTACATTAGTAAGCGAGGTCCTTGGAAGGTTTTTTTTTTATTATTTCTCCTCCCGGTTAAAGCCGTTGCTGTACCGTTTTATTTTACGACCAGAAGCTACCGAATCGTTACGTTGGTTGTCCTTGCTGCCTAAAAACACGATGTAAATGAGAAAGGCTGTCCACCGTCGTCGTCGCCAACGCGGTAACAAAAGTCATGCATGTTAAATTTGTTATAAATTACAATTAAAGTTCCATTTGCAGGACCGGGACCACTCACGGCTCGCTGACCCTTTCCATTTTAAAATGACCTGCGCCCCGTTGCTGCGCTGCGCAGTCCTGATACGCTCCTCGCCCGCGCGCCACCCTCTCACATTATGTGAAAACAAACCTGGCAGCTCCTTAATTGCGTTGTACTAAGCCAGCTGCGATAATTTTCTGGTCATTACGTTCATTAACTAAATCCACTATCCGCCGTTCATATTTCAGGTTGTTGTGGCGAATGTTCGTATTTAGTTTTCCTACATTTCGTGCGAATGTTCAAATATACCTGTTTTAAATTCAAGAAGCGAAAATAGGTAAAATAGCATTGTCCAAGATAAACTGAGAACTGAGAGACCCACCATAAACTTCTTACTTGTGAAGAAACGTGTTTTCCATTATCGGATTTTCCGCTCTTTCCATATTTGAGATCAGAAATAACGTGTATTCGAATTAAAGAAAATGACTTGACTTTCAAATGACCTCCTGGTCGAAGGTCACATGGGCTGTTCATCTGTTTTTGCAACGTAACTCCCTCACTGTTATCCGAACATGTTTGTCCATACTCTGGATTACGTTGAAATCTAGCCTACATTTCATGTCATTAAACGTTTGGTCCATATGAAACCCCCTATACTGCTGCTATAAATATAGCAAGTAATTACTCTTATATTTTTAAATGTATATTTAAAACTCCAGTGAAAAGTTTGACCAGCCTCGACTCATTGGATACTTTCCCTCCGACAGCAAGTTCATTCGGTGTCGATATTTTTGAACCATTTTTAGTATTTTAACCGTTGACAGTCTTCAGCGTCCCATTTTAATTTCAGCCATAAAAATAAATAAAAGTAAAACTAAAATACTAGTATGTAAGGGTAGAAAAAGTAGGGAAAGAGCGAATATAAAGATAGGAGACGAAAAATTAGAAGAAGTGGCGGATTTTAGTTATCTAGGAAGTTAGATAAGTCAGGATGGAAGGAGTAGTAGGGATATAAAGCAGAGGATAGCGCAGGGTCGTGTCGCCTTTAATAAAAAGAAGTCACTTCTATGCTCGCGAACGTTTAATTTAGAAATTCGGAAAAGGTTGTTAAAGGTGTGTGTTTGGAGCACGGAGTTGTATGGGTGCGAAACATGGACAGTGGGCGCGGCGGAAAAGAAAAGGTTAGAAGCGTTCGAAATGTGGTATTATAAGCGATGATGAGGATAACATGGGTAGAAAAGGTTAGAAATGAAAAGCTATTGGAAAGAATAGGAGAACAGAGGAGTCTATGGAAGTGAATAAAAAATAGGCGAGATAGGTTGGTAGGACACCTTCTCAGGCATGAAGGTCTAGTCAGAGACGTATTAGAGGCAGAAACAGGAGTTAAGAGAGGTAGAGGTAGACCTAGATTAGATTACTGTTAAGGATGTGGGCTGTTCTAGTTTTAGGGAAATGCGAAGATTAGTTCAGCATAGGAAATAGTGGAGGTACGTGTCCAACCAGTCTTAGGACTGATGACCTTATGATGATGATGAAATAAAACCATTAGTTTCCAACTTTTTTTCCAAAAAACTCGATAGTCGCTATTCCATTCAAGCAGGCATCGGTACTTTCTTTCGATACAACTATCTACTAAATAAAAGTACGATAACTATGATATCGTTTTACCCATAGACATAGTCACTTATAGGGATTGAGTCTACTAACTTTCAAATTTTTAATCGTGTTTATCGTGTTTTTTTAGAAATCATTTGCAGTATTTGAATGTGGATCATTTTATAATGAAAAATCTGAAATGGTAATTAATGGGGAAATTCTGAGAGAGGTTTTCTTTTTGAAAAGAGTTAAAGGAGCCATGTTTCTGTAAGAAAATTTATAGTTGCGCCAATGCGTGTTCTGACTGATACAGAAACGTTCCAGATTCGGTACAATGTAACGCGGTTGATTGAAACTACTGTTGTCATAACGGAACAAAGCAGCCTTTCGTCCGGGTAGTGTTTTGTTGTAGGATGCGACGCGACGCGACACGACAAAAGGACGCAAAGTCATCGATGAACGTCAATGGTCTAATCCTTTCACGATATATGACAATCTGCAAACGAACTGAGTAAATTCGTTTTGTCGAGAAATAAATCTACGAAAGAATACCGAAGCTGAATCGCATGTCGATATTTCAGTATACACAAAACAATTGCTTGTCGACGAACCATCGCTAGAACAAAAGCCTGTCAAAAATCCTAATTGTACTGCGTATTCGAAAGTATTTCGCGTTAAAAAGAGGTTTTTGTTACATCGTCGATCATTGTTCTAATATCGACTAGGGTAAGTTTTGAGAGTTGGGTAATAACGTACCTATCAGCAAAACCTTAAGATTAATATCCTGTTTTTAAATTTAATAAAATTGAAAAATTCTTGTTCTTAGATTTTCGGAAACTATTGAATTTGCAGATATAATTGAAGATTTTCGCAAATATGAGGAATATCGAATGATTTTTTTTCGATTTTAGATAAAAATTTAAATTTCGTTTTTTTTTTTCAATTATTTTTATGATTCAAAAAATTGATTATAAAAAAAGATGGGATTTATTCTTAATTTTTATAAACAAAAAATGTTCTGACTTTTGAATGAATATCAAAATGATATTTAACGTATGCAAATTTACCGTATTTCTATTTCACACTAAAAACAAATTGAGAAGTTATTACGTAAGATGGTAATATACAAAAAGTAAAAAACATTACTGGATAAAGATTATAATTGATTTATTAAAAAATTGACATCTTAGCCACAGATTGGAAAGTAAATTAAAAATTTGAATTATTTCTTATAAAAACTAATCTGAATCAATTTTTAAAATGGATTGTCCTTCCTTTTTGTCGCCTCTAAAATTTTGGCATTTGATAATTTTGCCGCACCTCAAATTACGTCACCCTAGGCCCAGGCCTCACGANATTCATATATTATAGACACCACAATAACAATAATAATTTTATCGGACTACCCTTCTATTGGTCAAATACAAGACAAACTAAAACTAATAAAGTTTTTCTGGATGATTGCATCAAAAAGCTAGACGCACACGAATTTCCAAACATTGAATTTGTTAAGGTAGTGGGAAACCATTTTAAAATTAAATAAATAAACATTTCATAACTGATATGTGTTTTTTTTCTGAAATTATTTTATCTTTAATTTACTGAAGTACTGAAGTGCACTATAAATATATATTTATTTTCGATAAATAAAATCGGTAAGTAGTCGTTAACTTAATTATCGGAGTTGATATGAACGGGAGGGAACTCGGCTAGTACTCGGGAGGGAATTCGACATCTATATTTTAACCAAAACTACCTCCGGGAGGGAATTCGGCATCACCGTAGGCCCGAGCCTCGCGGGCCTACGCGTAAACCCATCACTGTGTACAAGTGGCACCTCAATATTCCAAGAATTTGCTACAGTCAAATCAAAGACAAATTCCGTTTTTAAAAATTTCCACGGATTTCTCTCATGCCTGCTTATTTAACTGTGCTCTGACTGTGTCCGTACAGAACAATGTGAGCGGTGGCATATTTGATCTGACTGTGACCGAACCGTGATCAGACCGTGACTTGGCCTATCGTATGAATCAGCCTTAATGCAGAACTCTATTTGATATTCCTGTATATATATTTCAAAAAAGTTCATTGGAATTGGCAGAATTGCTGGTATTTATAGTCTATAATATGGCAATTTACAAATCTATATGTTTAAAGTTAAGATTTATGAATCAAAAGGAGCAATGACGGGAAAGTCCCTCGCTAAAGTTGTATCGAGAGGGTAATAAATTATTTCAAATGGCCGTAGGTTTCTGTAGATAAGCCGAAATTTGTTTTGTTATGTTATATAAGTACGTTGGAAGGGTCGTTGTGACCTGAAAACCCTCAATGAATGAAGATATAGTAACTCTTTTAAAATGGGAATTGTTAGATTCAAATTTGATCAGATAATTACTTATTTTCTTGCGGTTCCAAAGTCAATAGAAACGTCTAAAAGTGTGCAGAATGTATACGTATAGTTTTAAAACACTGACAAGGGTTGTAAAGAAATTGGAAACAGTTTGTTAATTAATTAGTGGCGGCGCATGTCATTAAATTTTGGGTAAGCACGTTGTGCATTTTAAAGAAAGATTTTGCAAGGAAAACGGAACGATGTAGTTCTTGGTTCTTCTTTATAATATTTTGTTTAAGTTTTCAAAATAGCGGCTACAGTTTTTTAAGTATCAAACATAAAATTACTGAAGATCAGGCTTAATTTTTTTGCCTGTTGTTAGACGGTCTTTGTATTCGCTTTCACTGTTCCTTACTAAAAGGTAACAGGAAGCTGCTACTGAGCTTACATAATGTTTGTTGTCTGAGACTCAGTCGCAGTAAGAGATAGCCAGATGACAAATAAATACATGGATACGCAAAATTTTGACGATTTTTAATTCGGGCATGTTTCAAAAGTGATTAAGTTTGCAAGTACCAAATCTGGGGTGATACTCAAGAGAGTTGAGCAACAAAGATCGAACAAACGTAGATAAATTAACGTGTTACAACTCAACACTACACGAGTATTTCGTTTTGTCATAATTGCATACACCGTTGAATGTTTAATTTGATAATGAACTGCCCAAAACTACATAAAATTAATTTCCTCCCACCCATCTGTTTCTTTATGAACCATTTAGAAGGTTTGTGGAACCACAGACTGGAACGAAATTAGTGAACAAATAGCGATACATGTAAAACGTTGTCCAGTAGGACCCAGCTTCATCGTCATAATAGCATTGTTAGTCTGAATACTGATGGTTGCAGACACACTTGCGCTTCTTATTCCTATTCTTAAGTCACCTTCGCATTTTCCTAAAACTATTAGAACATCTCATATCCTTAATTATTTGCCAAAAGTAGTCCAATGTAGTTCTGCTTGTGCCTTTCGGTACTCTTCTTTCTGCTTCTAATGTCTCTAACTTGCCCTTTATGTCTCAGAAAATGTCCTGCCATTTTATTTCTTATTTTTGCTTACTGATATCCATGTATTCCTCTTTGTTTTTTTACTCTTTCCATTTAGCTCTTTATCACTAACCTTATATATCCCAGGTATCTTCATTATCTTCCTACGATATGATTGGTTTCAGATGCTTTTAATTTTTTCTAATTTTTAAATTAATCGTTCGCAAAGTGATTTATTTTTGTTAACATGATATGTCTACCCTCTGATAGTTTTTGCTGTGTGTCTCTGTCGCTTCTTCTGTCCTAAGTAGATTTCGAAAATCGGCCACTTTTTCTAGCTTGTCATCTCCAATACTTGTATAGCTGTAGGGATAAGCATTCTTTCAATTGTTAGATAAAACTTGATAGCAAAAAAAAAATACAACACCCTACTGAAGTGAAACTTCTGCAAACACACAAACATACTGGGATAGGGGTTAAAGACTTTTGTTTAATGGTATTATTTGTACACTGTAAATTTAAATTTTACACTATACATGCCGGAGTTGTCTGTAACGAACGTTGTATTGAAGCGCGCTCACGGCTCAAGCGATCCCCACTATGAACTCGACTACATGGCCGAGAAGAGGGGGCACATCCGTTGCATTATTTCGTTACATAGCAACTCGCATGAAACGAACTTACCCTACCGTGCGTAAAGAAGTTTCACTTCAAAAACTTTTTAATTTTCCTACCGTGGTATTTAGTGGGGTTTTCCTGTCACAAATGCCATTACAACCTCAATAAAACCCACATGTTTAATTAAACGAATATTAATTTTAAAAATAATCTATACCCATCCATAACAAATAAGATATTCCGTTATTATTAGAAAATATAACAATTTTTGAAGGTAAAGTGGTTTCTCATATTGGAATTAAAAATTCATGGATGGGGAATGTGGGTGCGTAACAGAATATTCCTTTACTTCTCTCTATACCTTGAGTTTCGGAGTTTAATTTACAAGGACAACAAAAATATCTGCTAATAATTTTACATTTCTCGAATCTTCAAAATGTAGGGCAAAGCCCTGAGGTGTAGTAAGTGTTTCCTAACGTCCGTCCTACGCAGATGCTATTTCCTCTCATATGCTCCGTTTACTTATAGACAGATTCAGAAAGTGGTATGAGTATAATACGTAATAAGGTACCTATGTATCGCGGTACGTGTCTCTTGTGTTTGTTCGGGACTGAGAGTATGAATACAGTTCGGAGAAGATGTTCTGCAGTATTCTCTTTCCCATGCTCCTGACGTTGGCGTAACCTTTGTTTTAAAATGTTTATATTAGGTTTCCAGGTATCTACTGTTGCCATATTACATTACATTTACTAACTTTATGAATTATATATCTACCATGAAAACAAGCAAAACAAAATTCTGCCGTTTTTCATCATTAGATACGTGGTATAAGACTGAACTTCTTCGTTTCGTATAAATCTTCTTATATCTAATTAAATAATTTACAATTGGTAAATTGAAACTTTATACTTAAAAATTGCATATTTACTATTTTTATTTATTCAATAAAAGACCTATAAAATGGATACGATAAATTATATACATACAGTAGTTGGCAGGGTTCCACTGCCGGTGTCTAATTGATGATCAAGAGCTTCTGGGTTTTCTGCCGTGGTCAAATTCTGCTTGCAGACATTTCGCCATGATTAATAGATGGCATCTATGTATGATTGGCGGCTGAATGGTTAACCTGTCTATAATCTGTAATTAGAATTCGATTACGGCAGAAAAGCCCAGAAGCTCTTCATCATCAAGAAAGTTGTAGTCGTAGAGGACCGTCGTATGGGATCACTACTTCTTTTCTGATAAAATCCACCCCCCTTTTAGTGTTCTCACCTTGTCGAGGGGGGGCTCAGTACTCGTATGACTTTACGGTGAAGCTAAAAGATTCTCGTTCATTTGGAGGCAAATTGCAGAAGGGGAATAGCCGTCTGGAGTCGTTTAGAACCTCTGAGACATGCAGACGTGCTATAAACCCAGTACTGACGTAACGGACGAAATCGTCCCCATAGAATTGACTAACCTGATGAAAGGGAGGTAATCGTGGTGTGGTTACATGCACCTTCAGTAACAAATGCATAGGAACCTCTATCTCTACAGGCACCGTAAAATAAAGCGGAATGTGGTAGGTTCCATCTTTGTCCAAAGCGATGTAAGTGTTCTAGCATACTGATCTGGATCAGACAGGGTCATAGAGTTGAGACTATACTGACACTTTAGGGATTTACGACATAAGGCGTGTAAAATATAGGTGCTATACGTGGATTACATGTGCACTATGAAGTCTGATCCGTTGGGTAGGGGGCTGGCACACTTTTAAGCGAAGGGGTAGAGGCGAAAAGAATATTAGCTCGGGGTGGCCAGAAGGCTGAAGAAGCTAGCGTTGTAAGGCAAATGGATGTCGTCTACCGAGGGCTTCTTTAATGTTACTGATGATCTACGGAATGTCTATACTAGCTAGCTCTAGGGCGGGGGTGCCTATTAGGTATCTAGCTTCGATTCCTCTGCCATTGATTGGTATCATACTCGAAAGGCGGTTGGTTGATAGCGATCTAGGAGCTGAGCATCTGAGCCTCCCGATTGCATAATTCCTAGTCTTGAACTTACTAAGGTTTTGGATAAGGCTACTCATCTCAAACACCTTTGGTGGTTACCCAAGAACAATCCGTATGGCGGAGGGGCCATTCCAGGAAGTCTCTCTCCATCTTGATAGACTTATGCCAATTTTGGAATGTAGATAAGCGATAAAATGGCAGTTGTACGTTATATCCGATGTCTCCGACAATAATAAATAAAAATCTCTCGTAGGAGGAGCATTTAACAGAACTCATCAAAAATTTCGAGTAATGCTCAGTCTACCCTATATGTATTGTTGTTTGTATTGTGTAAATATTGTTTAATAAATGACAGTAGTATGCTGTGCATACAGTTTTAGTTTAGCGGTGGTTGCCCGAAATGTAACTAATTGACGGCAGTCCGCATTCAGCCAGTGGTTTTCATAACATCCTATGCAATTCGTCAAATAAATCCTCTACTTATACATGTACCTGCAAGTATGTATTTACAAGTATTTGTATATGTGTACGTATTACTTACCGTATACCTATGTATCTGTGAACATATCCAGAAGCTTGTCGCTTACAATTAGTTTTAACAAGTTGGTTCCCCTGCGGGCCCGCCATTCTGCGGTTTGCGATGAATTGATGTTATTTGATGTCCGAGGGATGACAGATTAGCAGGCCATTCATCATGTTCGCAATAAGCTGCTCGACATCTTTGAATATGCCAACTATCGCTCAACTCGTAATTAATTCAACAATGCCGCCGTCTGCCATCTCAAAAGACACTAACAACCCTTTCCTCTTTAACTTGATGTCATGTTCCTTTCATAGAGATAAAAATAGTTTGAAAAATTGCAGTCTTTCACTTAAATCCAAAATCTCTATGTAACGTCTCCTTAATAATTCGATTTTAAATCCCTGTCATTTTGTCGAAGATTCTATATAGGCTGATTGCATTTAGTTGAAAAAAAAAAGGACAAGTTACTATTTATATATCTAAAGGTCTCATTAAAATAATCTGCACATTGTTTTATTTTTCGAAAAGTGGGGTATAATAAAGTAATTTATCAGTTGTTACTTTCGCCCTTGTCCCCGTTCCGTCCAATAGTTTTAAAGAAAATAATTTTGCAAATATAGATATGTTAATGTAAAACCTGAAGAAGTGCGAAACATTGTCAAGTCTCCCCTAATTTTAATACAATTAAACCCCTATACCTCCGGGAAATAGTGGTTTCGTTTAAAAACTGATGAAGTTTGTTTAAATCGTAGTAAGGTGTATGCCAGCAGTGCGGCGCTGTACAGGTGCGATACATGGACGGTGGGCGCGGCGGAAAAGAAAAGGTTAGAAGCATTCGAAATGCGTTTTTACAGGTGAATGATGAGGATACCGTGGATAGAGAAGGTTAGAAATGAAGAGGTGTTAGGAAAAATAGGAGAACAGAGGATTCTATGGAAGTCAAAAAGAATTAGGCGGGATAAGTTGGTAGGACATCTTCTTAGACATGAAGGGCTAGTTAGATACATAATAGAAGCAGAAATAGGAGTTAAGAGGAGTGAAGGTAGATGTAGTTCAGAAATAATTGTTAAAGATGTGGGATGTTCTAATTTCATAGAAACTCGAAGACTTAGTTCAGGTTACGAAAGAATGGACGTAGGTGTCCAACCAGTGTTAGTACTGACGACCTTATGATGATGATGAAGTAAAATTTATAAACACTTCGCTTTATTTATATGTATATATTTTATGTGATCAATTTCGGTTAGATAAATTGATATTAAAGTTCATAGTAAAAGAATCGGATTGTTTTCAATTTCTGCAGTGTATACCGTAAATACATTAATATCTAATAATTGTCACTAGCATCGATGTTTTATTGTGAGCTTTATGTAATAATAATTATTGGAAAAGTTGAAGAACTGTAATATTGCCGCCCTTCAAACGTTATGAAATATTGTAGTTATTAGAATTGATTTCTTGTAGTATATTACATCGAAAAGGTTTCTCGATCGAGGCTTGCTTGTGGCGTTTTAGAAGCTCATCAACTTCTGCCAAAGTATAAAAAATTAAACATATTTACGAGACGTCTGTGTATTGACTAAAGGTCCAATTACTTAATGAAATTTTGATTAGTTTTGCTTAGGACGGGTTTCGTAAAATTGCCTTCATTGATATTAATCGAATCATATACCTACTTTATTAACTCAGTATCAGTAACAATCAAAATTGACTTTATTGTTAAAAACTTTTCTCTAGAAAATCTGAGAATACTTATAATTAAATTTAATTAACGTATGCTGCATATAATTCTCAATGTACTGTAGCTTTATGTCGGATAACATCACAATATATATTTAGTGTTAGTTTCTCCCACTTCTCTGCTGTACTCAATGTCGTCCTATTTGTCTTATGATTTGACATCAGCTTGGAAGGGCTAATAGCATTTTTCCTGTTTACTATGAAACATTCTCATTGCTACAGTAGAACTACCCTCTATTCTCTATCTCACACATTATTATCAGTTGTAGTGGTTTTAACCACTGACATGATCGGCTGCAGATACTGAAACTTAGGGAATTAATTTCAACCTGATCTTTATTTTGTTTTGCGGGGAAATAGTCAAAATGGGTTCTCAAACTGGATCGCTCCTCGCAGAACGTTTTAGTGAAATTTATTAAGTGTTCAGTTTACCTTTAATTTAATTTAATAACCAGATCGTTTGTTGTAACGATAACTTTTTTTTGTTGAAAATTTTGAACGGTGAGGTACTTTGAATTTTTGTGGCGTTAATTCATTATATCAGTGAATTAATTTTATTCACTACAGATAATCTCAAATTAATATTGTATACTTCATTTACTTTGTCCAATGTCTTGGATGCGCGCTGGCAAAATCGTAGGTAGGGAGAAAAGCTCATTAAACTCTCGACTCTTGTTCATTAAACATACTATTTCATACAGTACCTGTCAAAAGTTTTGTTCAATCATGAATAGTAGTGCGAGTCGAAAACAAGCGTAAAGTCTTTAATATGTCTTCAAATATAAATAAACATTTCGTTTATATTTTCAATAGTAAATAGTACCAATAACACCACATTTGAGCAATGCAATTGTAGTGGATAAAATGGTCAATTTTTCCGTGCAGTACTGTACGTAGTGCTATTCTTTTCTACTTTGCGCCGGTCAAACTAAAGGTCACATCGCTACAGAAAGTAAGCGAAGTATAGCTTAGTGGTAGAGTACTAGTGCGGGTTCGGTTCCCAGCAAGGGAGTCGCTAGCGGCAACAATTTTTTTCTCATTAATTTAAGGTTATCTGTAGTGAATAAAATTAATTCACTAATATATATTTTTAAAAGTCTATAATTTTTAACAAAGGTATTACTTTTTTACTTCTATAAATTTTTCTGCACGAAGTACGACTGCAGCGCGTAATTAAGCAGTAATATGTCACGCTAATTTTAACACAACAAGCGTTAGTAGGCAACTCAGCATACATTCATACAAAGGCAAACACAAAGATACACATTTGCAAATTCAATTTTTTAGATGCAATCGCCAGTGCAAATATTTACCATAGCAAGCGTTCGCCTTTGATTGCGTGACTCGATTTCCTGGTTGATTAAAATTGCATCGACAACGATTAGAATGGGAGAAGTCTCATGCATATGGCGTGTTTACGACTAAAAGTATGGGTTGAAATTACGTACATTTTATTTGTCAACTACTCTCTTTTAATTACGTAATAATCTACGAGAAATCTTTTCAAAGAGGCTCGTGTCGATAATTGTCTGTTTAAACTACATTAAAGTGAAATAGATTTAAACGTTTTAATGTAAGATTAGTATGCTTAGATTTGTAGATGATGTAGCAGTATTAGCATCTAGCAAGCAGCAGTTGGAGATTTAAAACAAAACAATATTATATGAAAAAAATAAAAGTAAAACAAAAGTATGCAAGGGAAGAAAAAGTAGGGAAAGAGCGAATATTAAGATGGGAGACGAAAAATTAGAAGAAGTGGTTGATTTTAGGTATCTAAGAAGTCGGACAAGTCAGGACCGAAAGAGTAGTAGGGATATAAAGCAGAAGATAGCGCAGGGTCTAGTCGCCTTCACTAAAAAGAAGTCAATTCTATGCTTGCGAACGATTAATTTAGAAATTTGAAAAAGATTAAAAGTGTATATTTAGAGTGAAACATGAACGGTGGGCGCGGCGGAAAAGAGAAGGTTAGAAGCGTTCGAAATGTGGTGTTTCAGGATAATGATGAGGATACCGTCGATAGAGAAGGTTAGAAATGAAGAGGCATTACAAAGAATAGGAGAACAGAGTAAAGATACATAAAACATCATTCGCTTTTCTTAAAGTCTAAGTGCTAATTTTTGCATAATATTTCACGGAATATTGTTAAAAACTAATAATCAACACACTGCCAGATACTTCCCATCAGCGGTGATTTCTGCCAGATGTTTCAAAGTTCGCAAAAAATAAGTCGTAATTTACTTGTAGTCTGATCCTTCTTTTTTAAATGTGATCATCATCATAAAGTAGAACAACCCACAGCCTTAACTATAGTACAGTAATCTAATCTAGGTTTACCACTACCTCTCCTAACTCCCGCATCTGCTTCTAATATGTCTCTAACTGGACCTTCATGCCTGATGAGGTGTCCTACCAAACCTATCTCGCTTATTTCTTATTGACTTCCATAGAGTCCTCTGTTCTCCTATTCTGTCAAATACCTCTTCATTTCTAACCGACGAGGATACCGTAGATAGAGATACGGTATCCTCGTCATTCGCCTGTAACACCACATATCGAACGCCTCTAACCTTTTCTTTTCCGCAGCGCCCATCGTCCATGTTTTGCACCCGCACAGCGCCGCGCTCCAAACGTACACCTTTAACAATCTTTATCGAACTTCTAAGTTAACCGTTCGCTAGCATTGAAGTGACTTCTTTTTATTGAAGGCGACTGGATCCTGCCTTATCTTTTGCTTTATGTCCCTACTACTCCTTCCGTCCTGACTTATTTGACTTCCTAAATACTTAAAATCAGTAATTTTTTCTAATTTTTCGTCTCCTGTCTTTATATTCGCTCTTTCCGTACTTTTCTTTCTTTATGTAAAGCTATCTCTAACTCCTCTTTGCTATATGCTAATACTGATATATCATCAGCAAATCTAAGCATACTAATCTTTTACCCTTGTATATCTATCCCTACAGTTGTAGGGTCATACACCCCCCCCCTCAGACACAATAAAAATGTCGCTATGTTATAAAGCCATCTAATTGTATTTTTTTTTAAGAAATTTTTTATGTTGGATAGAGTGTAGTGGTTGCAATTACAAAGAGTCTTTCTTGAAGACATTTCGGTAGAAAGTGGCCTCGTCGCTTCACATTATAGCCGTCGATTCCCATTGCTTTTAACGAGATTAGTGCTGGTCCAAAGTTCCGGCGTCGTCGGATCGTCACAGCATGGCCGCGATTAACATAAAACTAACATTAGTCGAAAGCGGAGCAGTGTAACCACGCGATTATCTCCTCCCTGGATTGTAACCAATTATGCACCAGAAATCCCTTTGACTCATTTCGACATTAAACTGAGTGGAACCATAGACGTTACGAATTGCCCAATTCCTGAAACAGAGCCATACCTATCATGTATACACATACATATGCATACACAAATGGAATCCGTTATAACAACGTACATGCATACATACACACACCACACATGGTTGTGAGGTATTAAGTGTATATTGCAGGTACAAACGTACATTACGTACGTACGTATACATTCCTCCAAGTCTCCTCTTTTGTATTCGAAACAAAGCTACCACTCATAAATATTAATGTTTGCCAGTTCCTGCGAAATTTGATAAAGATTCGTTCCGGAATAAATTTAATTATGCAAATGGGAAATTCAGTGAGAGGAGTCCTCATCTTGCTTACATTGTTGCATCTTAAAGTTTTTAATCTTTCGTTCTTTGGGCTTACACCGTGAAGCCACGTTGCCAATTAATGCAGCCTGCCTTTCCCTTCAATTATAAGATTTATTCATTTCAAAATCAATCACGTTTTTTTGCCTACCAGTTTGATATTTTCTTCCTGTTTTAATTTTCCTTTATAGGATGAAGATTGGTATTCATAGTGGAGTAGGTTGGTACATGGTTAGATATGTTAATATCATAATCATGAGGCCGTCAGTCCTAAGACTGGCTGGGCATGCACTTCCACTCCTGAGCTAATGTTCGCATTTTCGCAAAACTAGAACAACCCACATCCTTAACTATTTGCGAACAGTAATCTAATCTAGGTCTACCGTTACTCCTCTTAACTCCTGTTTCTGCCTCTAATATGTCTGTTATGAAAACTAATCATCATCATAATGTCGTCAGTCTTAAGACTAGTTGGACACGCATCTCCACCCCTGAGCAAATCTTTGCATTTCCCTGAAACTGTAGTATCTGTCTTTGCGAANACAAATTGATTTTACTTTTAAGATTGCATAGAAAAACAACAGAAACAACTAGTAAAGGGTAGTAATAATAATAAAATAAAAGATTTTTTCCCGTTATTTATGCAACTTTTAGTGGTGGTTGTCGCGTCCTTATTGCTACTCCTTTAGCTCTTAAACAAAAAAAAAGAAGGATCAGTGGATAGCACTTTACTTCCTTAATATATCTAACTGTAGGGGACAAAAATTGCAGGATTACACGATTAAAAGAACAAATCAAGCCTAATGTTAATCCCTCGTTTTTTCTTGTGACATCGTCCGGGGTGCGTTCACCCACCCACTGCTCTTTCTCTTCTTTCTTATCCCTCTTCGTGTCATTAGACGAATTAGAGGGATAAAAAACGAGAAATACAGTGGACATGTATCCGGAGCCCGGCAGTGACGTAACTATGTCGTCGTAATTAGTATTCCGGCTCACTTGTACTCTAGCTCGTTCTTATTTATTAAGTAATTTAATCTGTTCTTGGGGGTCGACGAGGGAATGCTCGCGGCAGAAATTTGCGCCATTGAATTCGATGCCGCGAGACTGGCATCTTAATCGGCTGACGTAAATCAGGCTTTCTTCTTGTATTGCAGTTGACAAATTGCCTTGGGGAACATCGAGGCTACCGTCTTTCTCTCTCAATCTCTTCCTGGACGTTGCTTTCATGCAATTTCGGCTTTTTGTGCAATCGCCAAATGATTTGAAGAAATCGTTGTGGCTGAAAATTGCCAGTTTCCACCCCGAGGCTCTCCATTCAATTTCACTTATCAATTTAAACAAATGAACTCGTGATTGAAATTCAAAATAAAAACGTATACATATATATATGTATAAACATTAGTTTAGGTCCATGTACACGTGTAATGTCTACCCATTTATACCTCCAGTCTTCGAATTTCTCTGAAAATAGAACATCCCCACCTTCAACTATTTGTGAACTAAGTCTACCTATATTCTTCTTAATTTCTGATTCTACTTCTGATATGTCTCTAACTAGCCCTTCATATTTAAGAAGGTGTCCTACCAACTTACATATCTCGCCTATGTCTAATTGGTATCCTCATTAGCTCCATCTCTTCTCCTATTCTTTCTAATACCTCTTCATTTCTAACCGTTTCTATCCACGGTATCCTCATCATTCGCTTGCAACAGCACATTTCAAATACTTTTAACCTTTTCTTTTCAGCCGTGCCCACCGTCCACTTTCCGCACCCCTACAGGACGCTGCTCCATATATACATCTTTAACAATAATTTTCGAATTACTAAATTAACCGTTAAACTCATAACCCTCTATCCGACTAAATTCCTAAACATTTCAATTGAGCAGTTAGCCTAACGTGACGACAATGATGGAACTAGCGTTCGATGCTCTACTTCGAAAACTAACCTTTCAACAGGACCATATAGCCAATACCCGAATGTAGACATAATATTCTAGCTTTCGAGCTTATCCTGCACTATTGGGTATTGACAATTTTTTTCATCTCGATTGGTGTTTAAATTTAAAATTAAAGCTAATTTTTTGTTCATCATTATCATCATCATGAGGTTGTCAGTCCTACTACTGGTTGTACACGCACTTCCACACCTTCCTATCTTGAACTAATCTTGGCATTTCCTTAAAACTAGAACAACCCGCATCCTTAACTATTTGGGAACAGTAATATAATGTAGGTCTACCTCTACTCCTCTTAACTCCTGCTTTTGTTTCTAATATGTCTGAGAAGGCGTCCTACCAACCTATCTCGCCTATTTGTTTATTGACTTCCATAGAGTTTTCTGTTCTTCTATTCTTCTTAATACCTCTTCATTTCTAACCTTCTCTATTCACGGTATCCTCATAATTCTCCTGTAACACCACATTTCAAACACTTCTAACCTTTTCCTTTTCATCGCGCCACCGTCCACGTTCCGCATTTCTACAGGACCGTGTTTCAGATATTCATCTTATCAATTGTTTTGTAATTTGTAAATTAACTGTTTGCGAGCATAGAACGTGATTTCTGTTTGTTAAAGGCGACTCGACGTTGCGGTTTTCTTTGTTTTATATTTCTACTCTTTCCATTTTTAATTATCTATCTTCCTAGATACCGAAAATTAGCGACTGAAATCACTGAAAACAATAAACAATAACAAATAAATTATTGTTGAAGTTATTTGTCAGAAATATATCGAAACTATCAATTTCGGTATTATTTCATCTCAACAGCGCGCCATAGGCAGTTTCCAAAAAAGCTTATAAAAAGTGAGTTGATATAAGATCCAAATACAAAAAATATGTGTTGCCATTTAATGGATGTTTGCTGCTTAACTAAGGTATTTCACCTTGTCTAACTGAATCAACAACGCTGCCTATATACAGTATTACAATCATAAATGAACACAATGTAGGGTTACAATTACATATACAATTAATATATATCAAATTGTTCCGATAGCACAATCAGTTTCTATACGCGATTCTCGCTAAGTATATGGTTTTTAGATTATTCAGTATGAATTATGAGTTATAGTTACAGATTAATGAAAATTGTCTTATTTTCTGATTCGTACTACAGATAGTCTAAATACGTGTAGGCTTTTAAAACCAAAAATTACATTACAAATTTCGTGTTGCAATTTTTTTCAGATTTTTAAAATCATATTGCAAATATAATATTTCCTGAGTATTTTTTAATTATCTTCACATTTTGCGGCTCCAAACAGTATTGGGTGCGAATTTTTCTCGTAACCGAAACAGACTGTTTTTCTTTCGCAGTCCCACATTGTGACTTAACTTTTTATCAAAAAGGGATCAACTGGAGGAAGTCGTTTTTGTTATTCCTTAAACCACCGTTCCGAGCATCCGAGCATTGGAGCTGTTGGACTAGGGAAGCTTTTTATCTCTCGACCGCTCGACTGGTCACCAAAATTAATTCCGATAAGATGACATCTGTCTACAAATCTCCTATTTATGTGAATCGGCGGTGCAACTATCTTCACATCATCGGCTGGCATTGGCTTCTGGATTTCATGGGAACAAACAACGGGTCGAAGGGTGGCGATGGCATATAACAGACAGGCGAACGGATGATACGGGGCCTCGCGACGACTGTGGACGTGTAGCTGCTCCTTGAACTGCCTATGTCTGACTGACCCCTGTTTTACATGTCAATGTAAAGAGAGGGTGCAACTAATCCGATCGTTTATATCGATTGGGAGGGAAATAATGTCGGAAGTGATGTGATTACGGAAGTTGGATCGTGAATCATTCTACTTTTCGAGTTTTGGTCGTTTGTGGACTTAATGAGCTGTCCGAATGAACCGGCTTAATGGTTAAATTGAACGGAATGGCAGTTTAAATGAAGAAAAATGGCACATGTTTGTTAGCCAAGTAGTTATTGTATCTTGTTTCATTTAATGATAAATGGGTTTTCGGAATGTATTTTATAAAAATGTTGAATCATGCCAATATGTTGGAATAAATTAGTTTATTTAATAGTTTTCGGAATATAAATTCCGTCTTAAATGTGTCATTTCAGTTATTTGTTTTAACGAGTGGTAAAGTAGAGGTAGAGCCTTTATTGTATATCAGGTAGGTGTACATTTATTCAATAACATTTGCTGTTCTGTATCAAAGAAAATTGTGTGTATTTATATTAGTATTATTATTCTAAAATTAACAATATAATTTCGTCATCATTTCTTGGATGTCCACTCCTTGTGCCAATCTTCATGCATTTCTCGAAAACCAGAAAATCCTACATTTTTAATTATTTATACCAGTAGATCTTCCTCTGCTCCCTCTTTTTACTCCTGTTTCTGTTCCTAATATATTTCTAGCTACCTTCCCATCTCTCTTTATCCTTATTGACTTCTATAGCGTTACACCGTTTGTTCTCCTACGTTTTTTATTATTATTTTAATTATATTCCATGCTAATGCATATTATTATTTGTTACAGGTAAGGGAATATCAATTACCAATTGCCCTTGATTCGGTTCAGTACCACCGTAAGTAACAAGATTTTTTCTATCTCATAATTTGTAAATTGAAATTAAAAAAAAATGGTTAAATGTTATCGGAATTATTTATTGTTAAAGAAATTCGAACGAAATTGGCGAAAGACATAAAACGAAAACAATAATGATTATTAATGGTCGTGTTCTGGTCCTGTATCCTTTTTCAAGGGCGGGTTGAACGAAAATTGGTTAAATTATGAACCCTGAGGCCTTAATTGAAAACGAGCAAGTTTCTAATGTAATTGTTAATCAAGAGAAAACTTAGATATTAAAACTAGGGTATCCAACTTCTAATGAATCCAAGCCGAGAGATTAATGATGAGAAACGAAAGTTTCTACTTCTTTTTGCTCATTATACTTACAAAATTTTATAAGATTTGAGAAAGAACATTAATTACAGATAAATTAAAAAACAAACGTGCTAACAGCCTCCCGGACCTTCCGTTGATTAAATTACTTCTAGTGCATTATAAGATGTATCAATCAGATGAAATTTTATAAATCATGAACTGATTCTAGTTTTGGCATGAATTAAATTAAATATTAGTGATTAATTTTATAAGTTATCGTCAGTCGAAACCTACTGCATCCCAACAAGCGGCTCAAATTACAACAATTGCATTATTGTTCACGAGAAAAAGTAAACACAAGAACTATATTGAAATAAAAAATAATTTAGTATTGTAATTAATTAGCTGAGTACTCGGCAGCATTATGGGGTTTCCGGTCGGATCCTAAAAAAATGCCGTATCCGCCAGTTGCCGGATCCAAACCGGAGATCCGGCTCGCCTTTACACTGTACAGTGTGAACTATATTTTTGTCCATAAAGTTAAGGATTATTTTTTTGCAAAAAAATATGAACACCTTGTTTGAAATCTTGAAATATGACTTTTTTCTACAAATTAGTGCTAAATTCTAAAATTTTATTGATAGTGGTAGTAATATTATGACTAACACACACTACCCCAAACGTTTAAAGGAATAAAAAGACGCAGGTTCTTATGAAACGTATCCAGTTAAACTGAAGCAAGACAAGATTTTAGGAATTCCAACGATAAAGTTTATATAAAATATTACCGGAAAATCCTTGTCTATTGTTATTTAATTTGTCAATTATACTTGTTAGTGTAACCAAAGACCAGAATTATTTAAAATCAGATTATATTGTTATTTAATTTGTCAATTATACTTGTTAGTGTAACCAAAGACCAGAATCATTTAAAATCAGATTATGATCATTATTATCCTGTGACTGGGTAAAATTTACCATAAAAGACAACAGAGTACTTTTCGATAATGACCAGTTTCATCTATCACGATAGGAGGTTATTTAATTTTGAATTTAACTGAAAAAAACTTGAAATGTTACAAAAAAAAAGCTTTTAATCTAAACCGTACTGTAAAGGGTGAGCTTTATTGTAGAAAAAGAAACAACCCGGTTTTTGTAAAACTAATAACCTATCTACGTTCCCGGAATGAGTCCAACATTTAATTAACACCAAGTTTTAAGTGTAGTTTACGGAGTTTGCGAGCCGTGTGGAAATATTTAGTAATGAACGTTCTGTGTCGCCAGTGTACGGTAATTATTATTAATAGAAAGCAAGTAAAAGTCTAATGGAGTTCGTACAAACTTAAATTAGCGGTTTGAAACTGTGTTTAATAATTTAGCGGTGGGCGTTTTATACAAAGCATTGGTCGCAAATAGTACTTACTTACAATTAGTAGTTTTAATTAACGTTTCCAGTTTGTTTGATTCGTAACAAGAACGAGAAAATTGTCACCAGGTGCTACATTAATAAATCACGTAGGCTCTGATTGTGATGTCTGTGTGAAATTTCCTTTACTAGTTTAATATTTTCCACGAAGTATACCTACAGTAGGTTAAGGAACCTTCTACTTTTACTCCATTGAGGTTAGAGAGGAGGAGAACGATCGGTGTAGAAAAGTGTCCCAGAAATTTGGAGAAAATAAATGAGTTGTCTTAATAAAATCCGGGCTGTTGTGCGTTAATTTAAAATGATCTATCAACGTTTTATATAACTTATATGTAGTGTCCGACCGAAACTGGTTTTTACGACCGAAACCGAAACCGAAACTGAATTTCGGCAACGGTCTCAGTTTCGGCCGAAACCGAAACCGAAACCAAAACTTCCTTATAAGGATCATGTTTTGAGAGAAAAATAAAGAAAACGTTATTATAATCNTTTAATTACGTAATAATCTACGAGAAATCTTTTCAAAGAGGCTCGTGTCGATAATTGTCTGTTTAAACTACATTAAAGTGAAATAGATTTAAACGTTTTAATGTAAGATTAGTATGCTTAGATTTGTAGATGATGTAGCAGTATTAGCATCTAGCAAGCAGCAGTTGGAGATTTAAAACAAAACAATATTATATGAAAAAAATAAAAGTAAAACAAAAGTATGCAAGGGAAGAAAAAGTAGGGAAAGAGCGAATATTAAGATGGGAGACGAAAAATTAGAAGAAGTGGTTGATTTTAGGTATCTAAGAAGTCGGACAAGTCAGGACCGAAAGAGTAGTAGGGATATAAAGCAGAAGATAGCGCAGGGTCTAGTCGCCTTCACTAAAAAGAAGTCAATTCTATGCTTGCGAACGATTAATTTAGAAATTTGAAAAAGATTAAAAGTGTATATTTAGAGTGAAACATGAACGGTGGGCGCGGCGGAAAAGAGAAGGTTAGAAGCGTTCGAAATGTGGTGTTTCAGGATAATGATGAGGATACCGTCGATAGAGAAGGTTAGAAATGAAGAGGCATTACAAAGAATAGGAGAACAGAGTAAAGATACATAAAACATCATTCGCTTTTCTTAAAGTCTAAGTGCTAATTTTTGCATAATATTTCACGGAATATTGTTAAAAACTAATAATCAACACACTGCCAGATACTTCCCATCAGCGGTGATTTCTGCCAGATGTTTCAAAGTTCGCAAAAAATAAGTCGTAATTTACTTGTAGTCTGATCCTTCTTTTTTAAATGTGATCATCATCATAAAGTAGAACAACCCACAGCCTTAACTATAGTACAGTAATCTAATCTAGGTTTACCACTACCTCTCCTAACTCCCGCATCTGCTTCTAATATGTCTCTAACTGGACCTTCATGCCTGATGAGGTGTCCTACCAAACCTATCTCGCTTATTTCTTATTGACTTCCATAGAGTCCTCTGTTCTCCTATTCTGTCAAATACCTCTTCATTTCTAACCGACGAGGATACCGTAGATAGAGATACGGTATCCTCGTCATTCGCCTGTAACACCACATATCGAACGCCTCTAACCTTTTCTTTTCCGCAGCGCCCATCGTCCATGTTTTGCACCCGCACAGCGCCGCGCTCCAAACGTACACCTTTAACAATCTTTATCGAACTTCTAAGTTAACCGTTCGCTAGCATTGAAGTGACTTCTTTTTATTGAAGGCGACTGGATCCTGCCTTATCTTTTGCTTTATGTCCCTACTACTCCTTCCGTCCTGACTTATTTGACTTCCTAAATACTTAAAATCAGTAATTTTTTCTAATTTTTCGTCTCCTGTCTTTATATTCGCTCTTTCCGTACTTTTCTTTCTTTATGTAAAGCTATCTCTAACTCCTCTTTGCTATATGCTAATACTGATATATCATCAGCAAATCTAAGCATACTAATCTTTTACCCTTGTATATCTATCCCTACAGTTGTAGGGTCATACACCCCCCCCCTCAGACACAATAAAAATGTCGCTATGTTATAAAGCCATCTAATTGTATTTTTTTTTAAGAAATTTTTTATGTTGGATAGAGTGTAGTGGTTGCAATTACAAAGAGTCTTTCTTGAAGACATTTCGGTAGAAAGTGGCCTCGTCGCTTCACATTATAGCCGTCGATTCCCATTGCTTTTAACGAGATTAGTGCTGGTCCAAAGTTCCGGCGTCGTCGGATCGTCACAGCATGGCCGCGATTAACATAAAACTAACATTAGTCGAAAGCGGAGCAGTGTAACCACGCGATTATCTCCTCCCTGGATTGTAACCAATTATGCACCAGAAATCCCTTTGACTCATTTCGACATTAAACTGAGTGGAACCATAGACGTTACGAATTGCCCAATTCCTGAAACAGAGCCATACCTATCATGTATACACATACATATGCATACACAAATGGAATCCGTTATAACAACGTACATGCATACATACACACACCACACATGGTTGTGAGGTATTAAGTGTATATTGCAGGTACAAACGTACATTACGTACGTACGTATACATTCCTCCAAGTCTCCTCTTTTGTATTCGAAACAAAGCTACCACTCATAAATATTAATGTTTGCCAGTTCCTGCGAAATTTGATAAAGATTCGTTCCGGAATAAATTTAATTATGCAAATGGGAAATTCAGTGAGAGGAGTCCTCATCTTGCTTACATTGTTGCATCTTAAAGTTTTTAATCTTTCGTTCTTTGGGCTTACACCGTGAAGCCACGTTGCCAATTAATGCAGCCTGCCTTTCCCTTCAATTATAAGATTTATTCATTTCAAAATCAATCACGTTTTTTTGCCTACCAGTTTGATATTTTCTTCCTGTTTTAATTTTCCTTTATAGGATGAAGATTGGTATTCATAGTGGAGTAGGTTGGTACATGGTTAGATATGTTAATATCATAATCATGAGGCCGTCAGTCCTAAGACTGGCTGGGCATGCACTTCCACTCCTGAGCTAATGTTCGCATTTTCGCAAAACTAGAACAACCCACATCCTTAACTATTTGCGAACAGTAATCTAATCTAGGTCTACCGTTACTCCTCTTAACTCCTGTTTCTGCCTCTAATATGTCTGTTATGAAAACTAATCATCATCATAATGTCGTCAGTCTTAAGACTAGTTGGACACGCATCTCCACCCCTGAGCAAATCTTTGCATTTCCCTGAAACTGTAGTATCTGTCTTTGCGAATAGTAATCTAATCTAGGTCTCTACTCCTTTTAACTTCTGTTTCTTTCTTCCAATATGTCTCTGACTAGCCCTTCATGCCTGAGAAGGTGTCCTACTAACCTATCTCGCCTATTTCTTATCGACTATGGAAGTCTGTTCTTCTATTCTAATACCTCTTCATTTCTATCCACGGCATTCTCATCATTAACCCGTAACACCACATTAATGTTGATATAAAAAAGAGATTGAAGATTGAATTTATTGAAATTATTTTCAAAGTGTATGAAGTACTGAACAAGAAGTGCAAATTTGTTACTTAAATACTGCTTTTATTTAATGACTTTTAAAAATGGAGATACATAGAAATATGTTATTTTGTTAACAAGAATGAGACCTTCCATGGAGCCTTTAGTAGGTACTAATTTCTAACATTTCCAGGGTGTTAAACGTTTACTTTTATATAAACCTAAAGACTGTTTCTTGTGTATGCAATGTTGTGATATCTATTACATTTTTCTACAGCTTTTACACGTTCATCAGAACTTTTTGGTTTTAAGGAAGATTCAGTGTTCAATGTAAAAATATTACAAATTTTTCTAGATAATTTGTAAACACCTGACTTTTCTAAAATATCTGTTTTTTTATTATTATTAACAAGCATTCACTTTAAATTGTTGTTATCGGCACAAATACAAACTAAGTTTTTTAAATCGTTTATATTTTTACTATATCTAGGAATATAGGTGATTAAATGATATCGTTCGTTTTATTTGGATTCGAAAACTGTATAAACACGATTTAGAGTACGTTTTCTGCTTTTCTCAGTAATTAAATTATCAATAATTCACTTTTCTATGATGGCTCAACGTTACAATTGCTCAGTCAAAAGGATAATGTAGGTATAGCTTTTTCTTTTTCAGATTATCTAATATACATCTTTAAAGCAAATTTTTTCATAGATAAATAAAAATTTAAATATGCCTTTATTTATAAAAAGAGATAATTTTCAATCCAAATTACCGTTTTTTGCTAGCGTTATTAACAATATAATATCTTTTTTAAATGTTCATTTAGGTGCCCTAAAATTCGGAGTCGTATCTAATACTGTATTTCTCACCTGAACTTAATTGAAATAGAACTCTGCAAATAAAATGAAAAGAAAAATTCGTATTATCCAACTATTTGGGATATCTCTATGTCAATTTTAACAGAAACTAAACGTAAATGGAATAATATAAAGACCAATTATTATAAAAAAGACAAATTGATTTTACTTTTAAGATTGCATAGAAAAACAACAGAAACAACTAGTAAAGGGTAGTAATAATAATAAAATAAAAGATTTTTTCCCGTTATTTATGCAACTTTTAGTGGTGGTTGTCGCGTCCTTATTGCTACTCCTTTAGCTCTTAAACAAAAAAAAAGAAGGATCAGTGGATAGCACTTTACTTCCTTAATATATCTAACTGTAGGGGACAAAAATTGCAGGATTACACGATTAAAAGAACAAATCAAGCCTAATGTTAATCCCTCGTTTTTTCTTGTGACATCGTCCGGGGTGCGTTCACCCACCCACTGCTCTTTCTCTTCTTTCTTATCCCTCTTCGTGTCATTAGACGAATTAGAGGGATAAAAAACGAGAAATACAGTGGACATGTATCCGGAGCCCGGCAGTGACGTAACTATGTCGTCGTAATTAGTATTCCGGCTCACTTGTACTCTAGCTCGTTCTTATTTATTAAGTAATTTAATCTGTTCTTGGGGGTCGACGAGGGAATGCTCGCGGCAGAAATTTGCGCCATTGAATTCGATGCCGCGAGACTGGCATCTTAATCGGCTGACGTAAATCAGGCTTTCTTCTTGTATTGCAGTTGACAAATTGCCTTGGGGAACATCGAGGCTACCGTCTTTCTCTCTCAATCTCTTCCTGGACGTTGCTTTCATGCAATTTCGGCTTTTTGTGCAATCGCCAAATGATTTGAAGAAATCGTTGTGGCTGAAAATTGCCAGTTTCCACCCCGAGGCTCTCCATTCAATTTCACTTATCAATTTAAACAAATGAACTCGTGATTGAAATTCAAAATAAAAACGTATACATATATATATGTATAAACATTAGTTTAGGTCCATGTACACGTGTAATGTCTACCCATTTATACCTCCAGTCTTCGAATTTCTCTGAAAATAGAACATCCCCACCTTCAACTATTTGTGAACTAAGTCTACCTATATTCTTCTTAATTTCTGATTCTACTTCTGATATGTCTCTAACTAGCCCTTCATATTTAAGAAGGTGTCCTACCAACTTACATATCTCGCCTATGTCTAATTGGTATCCTCATTAGCTCCATCTCTTCTCCTATTCTTTCTAATACCTCTTCATTTCTAACCGTTTCTATCCACGGTATCCTCATCATTCGCTTGCAACAGCACATTTCAAATACTTTTAACCTTTTCTTTTCAGCCGTGCCCACCGTCCACTTTCCGCACCCCTACAGGACGCTGCTCCATATATACATCTTTAACAATAATTTTCGAATTACTAAATTAACCGTTAAACTCATAACCCTCTATCCGACTAAATTCCTAAACATTTCAATTGAGCAGTTAGCCTAACGTGACGACAATGATGGAACTAGCGTTCGATGCTCTACTTCGAAAACTAACCTTTCAACAGGACCATATAGCCAATACCCGAATGTAGACATAATATTCTAGCTTTCGAGCTTATCCTGCACTATTGGGTATTGACAATTTTTTTCATCTCGATTGGTGTTTAAATTTAAAATTAAAGCTAATTTTTTGTTCATCATTATCATCATCATGAGGTTGTCAGTCCTACTACTGGTTGTACACGCACTTCCACACCTTCCTATCTTGAACTAATCTTGGCATTTCCTTAAAACTAGAACAACCCGCATCCTTAACTATTTGGGAACAGTAATATAATGTAGGTCTACCTCTACTCCTCTTAACTCCTGCTTTTGTTTCTAATATGTCTGAGAAGGCGTCCTACCAACCTATCTCGCCTATTTGTTTATTGACTTCCATAGAGTTTTCTGTTCTTCTATTCTTCTTAATACCTCTTCATTTCTAACCTTCTCTATTCACGGTATCCTCATAATTCTCCTGTAACACCACATTTCAAACACTTCTAACCTTTTCCTTTTCATCGCGCCACCGTCCACGTTCCGCATTTCTACAGGACCGTGTTTCAGATATTCATCTTATCAATTGTTTTGTAATTTGTAAATTAACTGTTTGCGAGCATAGAACGTGATTTCTGTTTGTTAAAGGCGACTCGACGTTGCGGTTTTCTTTGTTTTATATTTCTACTCTTTCCATTTTTAATTATCTATCTTCCTAGATACCGAAAATTAGCGACTGAAATCACTGAAAACAATAAACAATAACAAATAAATTATTGTTGAAGTTATTTGTCAGAAATATATCGAAACTATCAATTTCGGTATTATTTCATCTCAACAGCGCGCCATAGGCAGTTTCCAAAAAAGCTTATAAAAAGTGAGTTGATATAAGATCCAAATACAAAAAATATGTGTTGCCATTTAATGGATGTTTGCTGCTTAACTAAGGTATTTCACCTTGTCTAACTGAATCAACAACGCTGCCTATATACAGTATTACAATCATAAATGAACACAATGTAGGGTTACAATTACATATACAATTAATATATATCAAATTGTTCCGATAGCACAATCAGTTTCTATACGCGATTCTCGCTAAGTATATGGTTTTTAGATTATTCAGTATGAATTATGAGTTATAGTTACAGATTAATGAAAATTGTCTTATTTTCTGATTCGTACTACAGATAGTCTAAATACGTGTAGGCTTTTAAAACCAAAAATTACATTACAAATTTCGTGTTGCAATTTTTTTCAGATTTTTAAAATCATATTGCAAATATAATATTTCCTGAGTATTTTTTAATTATCTTCACATTTTGCGGCTCCAAACAGTATTGGGTGCGAATTTTTCTCGTAACCGAAACAGACTGTTTTTCTTTCGCAGTCCCACATTGTGACTTAACTTTTTATCAAAAAGGGATCAACTGGAGGAAGTCGTTTTTGTTATTCCTTAAACCACCGTTCCGAGCATCCGAGCATTGGAGCTGTTGGACTAGGGAAGCTTTTTATCTCTCGACCGCTCGACTGGTCACCAAAATTAATTCCGATAAGATGACATCTGTCTACAAATCTCCTATTTATGTGAATCGGCGGTGCAACTATCTTCACATCATCGGCTGGCATTGGCTTCTGGATTTCATGGGAACAAACAACGGGTCGAAGGGTGGCGATGGCATATAACAGACAGGCGAACGGATGATACGGGGCCTCGCGACGACTGTGGACGTGTAGCTGCTCCTTGAACTGCCTATGTCTGACTGACCCCTGTTTTACATGTCAATGTAAAGAGAGGGTGCAACTAATCCGATCGTTTATATCGATTGGGAGGGAAATAATGTCGGAAGTGATGTGATTACGGAAGTTGGATCGTGAATCATTCTACTTTTCGAGTTTTGGTCGTTTGTGGACTTAATGAGCTGTCCGAATGAACCGGCTTAATGGTTAAATTGAACGGAATGGCAGTTTAAATGAAGAAAAATGGCACATGTTTGTTAGCCAAGTAGTTATTGTATCTTGTTTCATTTAATGATAAATGGGTTTTCGGAATGTATTTTATAAAAATGTTGAATCATGCCAATATGTTGGAATAAATTAGTTTATTTAATAGTTTTCGGAATATAAATTCCGTCTTAAATGTGTCATTTCAGTTATTTGTTTTAACGAGTGGTAAAGTAGAGGTAGAGCCTTTATTGTATATCAGGTAGGTGTACATTTATTCAATAACATTTGCTGTTCTGTATCAAAGAAAATTGTGTGTATTTATATTAGTATTATTATTCTAAAATTAACAATATAATTTCGTCATCATTTCTTGGATGTCCACTCCTTGTGCCAATCTTCATGCATTTCTCGAAAACCAGAAAATCCTACATTTTTAATTATTTATACCAGTAGATCTTCCTCTGCTCCCTCTTTTTACTCCTGTTTCTGTTCCTAATATATTTCTAGCTACCTTCCCATCTCTCTTTATCCTTATTGACTTCTATAGCGTTACACCGTTTGTTCTCCTACGTTTTTTATTATTATTTTAATTATATTCCATGCTAATGCATATTATTATTTGTTACAGGTAAGGGAATATCAATTACCAATTGCCCTTGATTCGGTTCAGTACCACCGTAAGTAACAAGATTTTTTCTATCTCATAATTTGTAAATTGAAATTAAAAAAAAATGGTTAAATGTTATCGGAATTATTTATTGTTAAAGAAATTCGAACGAAATTGGCGAAAGACATAAAACGAAAACAATAATGATTATTAATGGTCGTGTTCTGGTCCTGTATCCTTTTTCAAGGGCGGGTTGAACGAAAATTGGTTAAATTATGAACCCTGAGGCCTTAATTGAAAACGAGCAAGTTTCTAATGTAATTGTTAATCAAGAGAAAACTTAGATATTAAAACTAGGGTATCCAACTTCTAATGAATCCAAGCCGAGAGATTAATGATGAGAAACGAAAGTTTCTACTTCTTTTTGCTCATTATACTTACAAAATTTTATAAGATTTGAGAAAGAACATTAATTACAGATAAATTAAAAAACAAACGTGCTAACAGCCTCCCGGACCTTCCGTTGATTAAATTACTTCTAGTGCATTATAAGATGTATCAATCAGATGAAATTTTATAAATCATGAACTGATTCTAGTTTTGGCATGAATTAAATTAAATATTAGTGATTAATTTTATAAGTTATCGTCAGTCGAAACCTACTGCATCCCAACAAGCGGCTCAAATTACAACAATTGCATTATTGTTCACGAGAAAAAGTAAACACAAGAACTATATTGAAATAAAAAATAATTTAGTATTGTAATTAATTAGCTGAGTACTCGGCAGCATTATGGGGTTTCCGGTCGGATCCTAAAAAAATGCCGTATCCGCCAGTTGCCGGATCCAAACCGGAGATCCGGCTCGCCTTTACACTGTACAGTGTGAACTATATTTTTGTCCATAAAGTTAAGGATTATTTTTTTGCAAAAAAATATGAACACCTTGTTTGAAATCTTGAAATATGACTTTTTTCTACAAATTAGTGCTAAATTCTAAAATTTTATTGATAGTGGTAGTAATAGTATGACTAACACACACTACCCCAAACGTTTAAAGGAATAAAAAGACGCAGGTTCTTATGAAACGTATCCAGTTAAACTGAAGCAAGACAAGATTTTAGGAATTCCAACGATAAAGTTTATATAAAATATTACCGGAAAATCCTTGTCTATTGTTATTTAATTTGTCAATTATACTTGTTAGTGTAACCAAAGACCAGAATTATTTAAAATCAGATTATATTGTTATTTAATTTGTCAATTATACTTGTTAGTGTAACCAAAGACCAGAATTATTTAAAATCAGATTATATTGTTATTTAATTTGTCAATTATACTTGTTAGTGTAACCAAAGACCAGAATTATTTAAAATCAGATTATATTGTTATTTAATTTGTCAATTATACTTGTTAGTGTAACCAAAGACCAGAATTATTTAAAATCAGATTATATTGTTATTTAATTTGTCAATTATACTTGTTAGTGTAACCAAAGACCAGAATTATTTAAAATCAGATTATATTGTTATTTAATTTGTCAATTATACTTGTTAGTGTAACCAAAGACCAGAATTATTTAAAATCAGATTATATTGTTATTTAATTTGTCAATTATACTTGTTAGTGTAACCAAAGACCAGAATTATTTAAAATCAGATTATATTGTTATTTAATTTGTCAATTATACTTGTTAGTGTAACCAAAGACCAGAATTATTTAAAATCAGATTATATTGTTATTTAATTTGTCAATTATACTTGTTAGTGTAACCAAAGACCAGAATTATTTAAAATCAGATTATATTGTTATTTAATTTGTCAATTATACTTGTTAGTGTAACCAAAGACCAGAATTATTTAAAATCAGATTATATTGTTATTTAATTTGTCAATTATACTTGTTAGTGTAACCAAAGACCAGAATTATTTAAAATCAGATTATATTGTTATTTAATTTGTCAATTATACTTGTTAGTGTAACCAAAGACCAGAATTATTTAAAATCAGATTATATTGTTATTTAATTTGTCAATTATACTTGTTAGTGTAACCAAAGACCAGAATTATTTAAAATCAGATTATATTGTTATTTAATTTGTCAATTATACTTGTTAGTGTAACCAAAGACCAGAATTATTTAAAATCAGATTATATTGTTATTTAATTTGTCAATTATACTTGTTAGTGTAACCAAAGACCAGAATTATTTAAAATCAGATTATATTGTTATTTAATTTGTCAATTATACTTGTTAGTGTAACCAAAGACCAGAATTATTTAAAATCAGATTATATTGTTATTTAATTTGTCAATTATACTTGTTAGTGTAACCAAAGACCAGAATTATTTAAAATCAGATTATATTGTTATTTAATTTGTCAATTATACTTGTTAGTGTAACCAAAGACCAGAATTATTTAAAATCAGATTATATTGTTATTTAATTTGTCAATTATACTTGTTAGTGTAACCAAAGACCAGAATTATTTAAAATCAGATTATATTGTTATTTAATTTGTCAATTATACTTGTTAGTGTAACCAAAGACCAGAATTATTTAAAATCAGATTATATTGTTATTTAATTTGTCAATTATACTTGTTAGTGTAACCAAAGACCAGAATTATTTAAAATCAGATTATATTGTTATTTAATTTGTCAATTATACTTGTTAGTGTAACCAAAGACCAGAATTATTTAAAATCAGATTATATTGTTATTTAATTTGTCAATTATACTTGTTAGTGTAACCAAAGACCAGAATTATTTAAAATCAGATTATATTGTTATTTAATTTGTCAATTATACTTGNATTCATTTAAAAAAAAAACAATAAGAAAATTGTTTTTTTTTGGTAAGATGACAAAAAGATTATAAACACCATAAACACCTAACTTTGCAGATACGACTTACTGACGCCAGCGCGGATAGTGGATGAAAAATGAATTATAAAATCTACAAAGTTACAGGGACTGGCGGACTAATGTTTCAGCACGTAGCGATCGTTCTCCTTCTCTCTAATCTTCATGGTTTACTCGAACGGGATTCGCATACGACTAGTGGCTTTCACTAACACGGAACAGTTAGGAATAACGGGTTGCCAACTTTAGGCACCCGTGAATGCCTCCTCTACCAACCGTTCCGTACCAATGAAAGCAACTATTCGTATACAAATCTCGTTCTAGTAAACAGTACAATAGCCCATCATTATGTAAGCATAAACAATGCCTCTTTCTTACTCGTACATATCTCTTATTTTTATTTGTACTCACTTGGGTGTGAATGGTTATCATTCGCCCCACATTTAAAATTTTTGGAACGCAGTTTCTTATGCAGCAAAGATTGTGACACGAAAGCGTTAATTAAACTTTAACTCTTCCTCTATACTCACTGCTTGTACATACATACATAGAAATTTGTTGAATAGCGTAAAATATAAGAAACTTTGTAATTGTTAAAGATGTATGTCAGAAGCACGACTTTGTAGGGGTGCGAAACACGGACGGTGGATGTTATATGTGAATGTGATGAGGTTAACGTGGATACTGGCTAGATACGGTTAGAAATGAGGAGATATTAGAAGGTAATAAGAAATAGCCGAGATAGGTTGGTGGGGCACTTTCTCAGACATGAAGAGCTAGCTAGGGACATATTAGAAGCAGCAACAGGAGTTAAGAGGAATGCAGGTAGACCTAGAGTAGATTACTGTTCACAAACAGTATTGCAATCCTGATTATGACTGAAGTTATGGTATCTTGAGATCCAAGTTGAATAGAACTTTTAATTATTTATTACATTTTAAATAATAATATGATTGATACAATATAGATTACAAGTTAGCAGAATCGAATGTTTATGGTTAGTTGTTATCACTACAAGAGTGTAATCGGATCTTCTTCTATTTTTGGAAAGTCGTCCTTTTTATGGTAACGTTTATGGGTATGAACTGAGTCAATTGTCATTTGTCATCGGTGATGCGAAATGTTAAGAGAATTGATAAGTACCTGTCATTAACGAAATAATTTTTGGCTCGTCCCTATCGTATTAGTTCAAATGAGTTGTGATTAACTAATGAATTTTGGCAATACGAAATTTTCATTTAGGAAATTCCAACATATTTATTTGAAAATTTTCGTTATAGCTAGGTACCGTTAAACTTAAAACATTTATCAGTACGTAAAGAAAAATAAATTCGAATTTTATTGATATTAATATATAATCCTTGTTTAGGATGTTTTGAGTTTTTAATACGTTGTCTTCAACATTGGACATCTATATTAATGTTCATTATTGTCTTTCATTTAAACATACGACAAGTGAACTGACATTCATGTGTGTTTTATATTGTGTTGCGAACATGTGGAAACGCGTATGGGAGTTTTAGAACGGAAATGTTGAGCACGCGAGATAACAATAAATTGCCTGGAAGTGTTGCAGGAACAAATATTTCACAACGTGGGCGTATCATGTCCAGCACATGGTTGGTTGCTGGTGAATCTCTTTCAACTTTGCCTTTTTCACATCAAGTGTACATGTAACTTTTCTATTATAAGAATAGTAAGTTATTACACATATCTACATGTAGGGGATATTAAGATCCTTATGTGCTTTATTTGTATGACATATGATTGATAACACTTGTATAAAAAATTTTTCATTTTAATCAATCAATAGATCTCCCATCCTTTAGTCTAGCTTAATTCCTTGATGCTTAGCACTTTACATAAACTATACCCAGGAATCCTTCATAACTCTTCACACAAACCTATCAGGCAATCCATCACTATTACCTAGTCTACGATCGAGGTGCATATCGCTGCACACATGTGAAGATCGGCGATTTTTAATCAAAAATTCCCATTAAAGAACAACGTCCTGAATGTCGTGAGCATAATCGTCTGGTAATTCCAGAATGTCCGATCCCTGATTTCATTCGCACATTACTTCTACAAATATATATTACCTTCCTAACTTTATATATCTATACGCTTGCACATTACCACATTATCAAATAGTGAAGACATCTTTAGTGAATTAATATATAATTTGACCAAATGATATAAAGATACATGCAACGAAATTCATTTTTTCGCTTTTTATCATCATTATAGGGCATCAAGACTCTTCTCTCTAATGATGGACCTGGCCGAATCTTTAAAAGTAAACTAAGTGTTTTTCGTTCGAAGCCATCTAAAAGCTAGCTGTAAATATTAGTTATGCTTGCAAAAATTTTGTTACTTTCTATTAGGTTTACAATTGCATCTTCCTCTTGCCTTATTGAAGTAAGGAATTCTCTGCTTCTATTAATAATGTATATTGCGTCTACATTGTTTAAATTTTTCTTTTCTCTTGTCGCTATTGATGTACCACTGTATACAATAAAATGCTTCTAGTAACAAACTTACTATAGGGTATCGTATACAAGAATGATTTTCGAGTTTTTCAATCAGTTTTACCTACAGCAATTATGACGGAAGTCTATTTTTAACATATTTCCTAATTGATAACAGAAGTTGGAAAAGCCAACTGAAGAAAATATCGGGAGGAGGGGAGCATCCCTCCTTTGGCTAGGGGCCTGATCATATAAACAGTACAAAAGTTCAAAGATTCCTCATAGTTTCTGGTAAATTGAAAAGTTTTAGAAAATGATTATTTGATGATGACTATTTAGCATTTTTACCAAATATTTATTTTAGTGATTTGATTATGGCTTATAGAAAAGTAAATTTATGGATCATTTTGATAGCAGTGCTTTTGTTTTAGTTGACATAAAACGTCAAATAAGATATTACTTCATTTTATGTCGCAGGCCCTTAATTTAGAATCGTAAAAGTTTACCACATAATAACGGCTTTTTAATATAAATTACTTTGAATTTTTATTGTCTGTGATTGTGACGGTGCCAGTATGTATTATTCACAAACTAAAAGGGAAAACGGATGAGAAATGTGAACGTATTTAACATCCTCGACAACAATTTGCCTAAAGGAAAGAGTTTCTGATACAGAACATAAAAAGTTTCCGAATTTATAGCCTTAATATATTACGCATGTCGCCGCAGAGAAAGCTTATTGTTTATAACTCGAGGAAGTTTGTCGTCCTTGATACAGTGGCGTCTATTTCAGATTTTTCTTATTTTTTTGTTTTCTAGTCTTTAATAAATCGATATTTATTTGGGAATTCCTAAAACTGTTGTTATTTTCATGAACAAGGTTATTTAATGAAAATTAAAATAAATGACATTATTAATAATATAATCAGAACTGCTTTATATGATAGATGAGTGTGTAGAAGAAATGAAAACGAAACCTGGCTATATTATTTTGATATACTTTCAAAAAACAAAAATAAAATTGAGCCGGTCGAAAATGAGTTCAATTACGGAAATCGCATTTAGTGAAGAAAATGATGATCTCTATATTCTTTTCACGACAAGGTATTTTGGAACGAATAGTATTGGAGTAACCGCTTCTTGGTACATAATGTTTACTCAATGTTTTTCACAAGTTTCAGGAATTTTCATGACTATAACGCATCCGCGCATCGAGTACGTAACACTGCCGAACATCTTCCATTTAGCCCAAACCTAGGTCCCTTTGACTGCTCTTTTCTCAATCATTAAGGATGCTTTGTTTACCAAAGAAGTTGACGTTTCATAGCAATCCTATGTTTATGTGATGTTTTAATATTTTTGTCAAATGGTATACTTTCTATGATGGTATTCAAATAAACACGGGGGTGCGTTTTTAAGTTTGCGGAATGGGTAGGTAGGTCATTAGTGAGGGTATTTACTCGAGTCATTACGAATTAAGCAATTCATTATTAGCATTAATACAAAGCTTTATCGTAATTAGGTTAGTAGTCTTTGAACTATCGTCGACGAAACAAGCCAATAGGGAACAAATTGTGAAATATGAAGAAAACCCAGTACCGCGTCGTTGAAAAGTTCCTTACCAAGTAAGAAAAATTAGTTCAAACCATACTGGAAGAGTATAAAACTATGATTCACAAGTGGCATACCCTCTTTAAGCAAGGCAGGGAGTTACTTGTAGATGATCCACGGCCAGGCCGACCGATCGAAGTGACCACTCCGGAAATCATTAAAAAAGTCGAAAAATTAATATTGAAAGATGCCCTACTTAAGAAGAAACAGCTCACAGAAATGGTAGGAGTATCAGATACAACCATTTTTAAAATCTTTAACGATTATCTTGGCATGATTAAAGTCAACGCAAGATGGGTGCCGAGAATGCTCATTCCGCTTTAAAAACAACAGCGGGTGGAGTGTTCTCGCGCGTTTTTGGGCCTCTTAGTGAAGATAAAGACGGAGTATTGACTCCAATTGTTACTGGAGAGGAAACTTGGGTTCATCATTATGAACCTGAGTCGAAACAGGACTGTATGCAGTGGCACAAAAAAGACACACCACCACCCAAGAAGTTTAAGGTGTCACAGTCGGCTGGGCAAATCATGACGACAGTCTTTTGGGACTCAGAAGGGATCCTGTTGTTCGATTATAAAGATAACCATAACTCCATAACTCTATAACCAGAGAATACTATGTTTCAATCCTTGAACGGTTAAAGGAAGCAGTCAAAAAAAAAAGAAAAGGAAAATTGACCAAAGATGTTCTCCATCTGCACGACAACGGGCCTAATCACAAGAGCCGCGTTGCGAAGGCTGCCCTGCAAAAGCTGGGCTTCGAAATTTTGACTTACCCACCCTGCAGTCCTGACATACCTCCTAGCGATTATTAACTATTCCCAAACTTGAAAAAAGTCTTCGTGAAAAGAAATTTTCAAGCGAAGAAGTGAAGGGTGCTGTTTCGGCGTATTTTTCAGACAAAGACAAAACATTTTTTTTTCGAAGGTTTACGTAAGTTAATTGAAACATCGGAAAAATGTATAAGGGCAACAAATGAATATGTTGAAAAGGAAAAATAAATTCGTACTTTCATTTCCACTTCCTACTCCCCATTCCTCGAACCTAAAAACACCCCCTCATATTGATACTAATGACACAACATTAAATCAGCTTTCAAATGTCCAAGGTAAAATTTTATGGGTATTTCCCGTTCTGTATTTCGGAAGCGTTTCTTGTCGAGTAATTTACATGGGACAATAAATTGTCGCGTGTAATTTAAAATCACCGTTTTTTTTTTGCAAGTTCGGCATATAGAGCGCCCGCCGCCTCTGACCGGTCGGTTGGTTAGTTATCTTCTTGTTACGTTAGCGCGGGCGTGTGTTTGTGTGTAACAATTTATAAGGGTGCGGCACCATTACGAGACGTTACTTATGCATGTAGATTTATTCTTGCCGCCCTTTCTAGGAAAAAATAAAACACATCATGTAGTTCCGATAAAATGCGCCCCACGCAACCGAGCGTTAAAAGTAGTTTTTTTTTTCTTTTTATTTAGATGACAACCTTCATAAAAGTTTCTTATTGATAGGCAGCTCACGAAGGCCGACGTTTCCGCTTGAAGACGTATTACGTGAATATTGTGAAAGGACGTTAGCAGCGCAAATGTTGAGGGAAAAAAAGTAGTCATTTGTAGGCAAATCTTCCGTCGCAATTTGCAACTTGTAATTGATTTGCTCAGTCTTGTGCCCTTATATACATACGTGCAATTTCGATGGGTATACAATCGAATCGTCGTATCTTGCAAAGACGCCATGTTGTAAGTTAGGCGACGCCATTAAAATTTCAATCTGGCGAATAGAATGTGTACGGAAAGATGTATTTCAAGCGTCGTCAATACCACATAACCACTGACATTTGAACAAGTATTTTAGTTTGCTCATAATAACCGGAAGCGGCAGATCTGTCATTGTTTTAGTATTCTCGAATAAAATAATTCCAAGTGGTTTGTATTCTGTCGAAACTGCCAGACGCGGATCGCGATTTCAATCTTTTTGGATCTTATCAGCACGTCGCAGACAGCTCCGACAGAACACAGACCAACTATTACCTGCTGTTTTGACAGCGCGTTTTAGAGAATACCCCAAATGGCGCGGTAAACGCCATCTGTAGTACGATGCTACATTTTAGGAATATGTATGCTCCAACAAGATCCATTTAGTTAGCTACGCCGGGATTCGTTTCAACAAGTAGATATCCACATATGTATTTAAGTGGACCTTGTTGGAGCATACGTAATCCTAAAATGTAGCATCGTACTACAGATGGCGTTTATCGCGCAATTTGTGGTATTTTCTTAGTATTCTCGCTTTAAAATCTTAAACGGCCAATACCTCACGATCGGTTACATTTAGAAAATAATTTTGAAATTATACACTCTGCATGATCTACTCCGAGTTACCACTATGAACAGTCGGTGATGCCGAATTCCCTCCCGCAGGTAGTTTTGTTTAAAATATAGATAGTCGAATTCCCTCCCGGGTACTAGCCGAGTTCCCTCCCGGGTACTAGCCGAGTTCCCTCCCGTTCATATCAGCTCCGATAATTAAGTTAACGACTACTTACCGATTTTATTTATCGAAAATAAATATATATTTATAGTGCACTTCAGTACTTCAGTAAATTAAAGATAAAATAATTTCAGAAACAGAACACATCAATTATGAAATGTTTATTTATTTAATTTTAAAATAGTTTCCCACTACCTTAACAAATTCAGTGTTTGGAAATTCGTGTGCGTCTAGCTTTTTGATGCAAGCGTCTAGAAAAACTTTATTAGTTTTAGCCGTTGGGAGGCAATTGATGCACAATTAGGAGGGAATTCGACATACCGCAAATTTTGACCCTAATTAAAAACAGGTATATGGGAGGGAACCAGGCATTATTATCCATGCGATGTTGATTGCAGTTGGAGAAAAACCTGTCAAGGACTGAAGGTCTTTTCTTTTCAGTATAATTAAAAAGGTTTAAATATCGTGTCCAATACGCCTTATTAAACATTTGTTTATTAATCAGCGTGTGCTATATTTATTTATCTGCATATTCCTATTTTATTTTGTTTTTCACTGTTATTCCACATTGCTATCATTTTAACTTTGTATGTAGAATGTTTCTTTTTTTTTTGAGCTTTTTCTTCATTTCTCTTTTTTGATCTTATGTTTTTTTCTATTTCTGTTTTAATCTTCGTAGTCGTTATCCTTGTATACATGTCCTATTTTGTATTTTCCTTTTTCCCTATTATAATAATTATTTATTTGCCTCTGTCTCGTCTCTAAGTCTTAATCTTCATTGTAATTATTTTTGCTGTTTCTCGTTTGTTCTACTACATATTTTCGTGTAGCCTGTTCTAAACTCGTTTTGGTTTTCTCAAGTTTTCTTCTCATCCATCTTTTTTACTTTCAATTATAACTCTTGGCTAGTTGTTTCATCCCTTTTCTTTTATGCTAATTAATATAAGTAAAGTATGCTTTTCGTGAGCTTATCAAAGCTTGACAAAAACGAATAAAGTTGTTAAGAAACACCCCCTTGCATAAATATAAGAGTCGGTTAATATCGTCAATGTTCGCAGGTTTTATCGGAAGCCGTTGTTATAACACTTTATACATTTTTATGACTTTGCAAAGAATATTTGCATTCATAAGCGACTTTTCTGTATTAAAGAATGGAATATGCTCACTACGATATCGTGCTATTACGTGTTTCTTTATGTCAGTCATTACAGCCGAAGAAAAGACGATCGCGTTTGCGTGAAACTTGTTACATCGTGGAGCCAATATGTCGACAACAGATGGTATCCAAATGGAATACTATGCCAAAGTCAGCATTTTGACTGCGGAAATTAGATTTAAGGGGCCGTATCTAAACTATCATTCGCCCTAAGCGCAGGTTCTAACTCATTACTACGTGACTGGAATTTATTTAATAAGTTTTAAGTTTTTTTTAAATAAAACAAAAACGAAAAGTACATTAAAAAAAAGTGCTTCGTACTTGTGTAGATAATAATGAGTGCTTTGATTCGAGGCTTCGAGCACTTTCCTATCTTATATACATACATCAAGAAGTAATCCATTTAATGAGATTAAAAAAAATTCATTTGTCTTGAAACAACCGATATGGGACCTTCAAAATAACGATCGCAATCTTAGTGGCTAGAGGTAAGGAGAACGAGCGTCATGATACGTGATGCATTGGTTCGTCTGTCTTGAAAATTTGTAGAAATTATGTATTACAAAAAATATGGTTAAAAATGAGATGGTATTAGAAAGAATAAGAAAACAGGCGTCACAATGGAAGTCAATAAGAATGACAAGATAGGTTGGTAGGCATGAAGGACTAGTTAGAGACATATTAGAAAAAGAAACTTTAGAGAGTTTAGAGGAGTAGAGGTAGATCTCGATTGGATTACTGTTCACAAATAGTTAAGGATTACGGATGTTTTAGTTTTAAGGAAATGCGAAGATTAGCTCCAACCAGTTTGGACTGACGTCGTTATTGTGATGATGATGACTGATGTTATAATTTTTGATAATTTGATAGTTTCAGAAATAAATTCGAGAAACTAAGTGGTTAGTTTTTGTTTTCATCCCTTTCAAAATACAGTGTAAACTCTATATAACGACACTTAAGGGACTGGTACATTTTTCGGCGTTATAAAGAGTGGTCGTTAAATGGAGAGAAATAAAGGATATTATTTTACTCTTCTATAATAATATGCATTTACCAATATAGTACACATTTTGCAAACGAACATTATTATTCATACATTGCGAATAGCCTGTTATCTTCGTCTGACGTTTTTTGCTGCTCCAATATTTTAATTGTATTTTGTTACGTATCTTACTCATATCTTGAGATACTGCTGGATCAATTTGATTATATAAAAAGTATTTTAGCTGCAGTTGTTATCTATTTCGGCAGCTTAGATAGTACTGCTTAATGATTTATAATGCCGCATTTTTGTCGTTAAATAGAGTGAGCGTGTCGCTATATAGAGTGTAATATTGTATAGAAAACAATATAAACCAGCCAGTCAAACAATTTCGACGTTTTAAGGAGTTTGTCCTTAAATCGAGTGACGTTATAAAGAGTTTACACTGTATTTCAAAGTTCTGTTACTGTAAGGAATGGAAGATTAGCTGAGGATAAGAATATATGTAGGTGCGTGACGAACTAGTCTTAGAACTGACAATGACATTTTATTTTCTCCAAATTGGAACGCTTTTTTCAAGAACTCTTTAACATCGCTATAGATTAGGTAACTGTTGGTTTGTTCTAATATATAGCATTCGCAATTTTGACATTGCGAGTATTAGCAGTTATGTAGGTTATCTCTGAGGGAGACGTTACAGAGTTGAATGTGGAGCGGTGAAGGAAAAGAGGGGTTGGTTTGTGATCAAATTCCTGGTGACTTGTAACCGCAATATCTGTTATATAATAAGATCGCTGCAGCTGATCAAACTGCAGACAATTAAGAGAGGCAGCTAGAGAAAATTTATTGGCCCTGCTAACACGGTATCGATCGAATGAATTTCATTAGGAGGGGATATATTTCACCCCGAAAATTCGGCAACGGAACCCTCGAGAGCTGACTGCTCGCTCTGTGACAAAAATAATAACCATAATCATCGCCGTTCGTCATGTCACACGAAAATTTATTGAATTAAGTAAGACACCACGTGGTTAATGTAATAAAGGAAACGAATACTTTCTTCTCCTTTTAAGAAAGTAATATTCATCTTCATTTTTAGAACTTGCCGTATACCTACAAAAAGTAAAAGCAGAATTCTTTGTTCTGTTTAGTCTTCCGCCCATATGGCAAATACCTATTAGTGTTAACTAGAGGGAGTTTTTTTTTCGTTTTTATTATCAAAAGTCATTGCATATACTATTTCTGTATGAGGTTGTTAAATATAAGAACGGTGGTAGTTTTTCATTATATTGTTATGTCACTGATTTTCGGTATCTAGGAAATAAGATAATTCAGGATGGAAGGAGTAGTAATACAGATATTGTTCGTTTTCTCAGAAACAAATAGTTATTGAAATAATCATAAAACTTTTATAATTTTAGTCTATTTATTTCTATTTGCATTCTTATTTTGACAATATTAGTTTTATGTTATTCATAGTCATGCTCGGCCACTAGAGTCATTTTACAACCCTGCCAGTTTGTACCTTTCATCTGGTATTTCCAAATTTCTAGGTATGACTTGCCGGCAACATTTGTACATAGACCAGTTCATTATAGTTCAATGTACATGTACATTGTATTATTAGAAAATAGTCCGATCTATGTACCTCAATTGTATTTATATTCGTATTTTCAGTAACCAAATGAGAGTCATTACAAGCTTCTCACAACATTAACATCATTCATTTATTCATTACAAAAGTCGCTGTCTTATACATTCAAATTATTCAGTCAATCTTATTTCTTTTTATTTAGTTAGTTTTTTAATTCGTCATAAGTTTCCACGGTAGTTTAGGTTTTGTATTTATTTGTATATATCCGTATTTTTTAAGTGAATTAAATTCTTTAAACCAATTAGAAGAGTTGATTCATTTTAATGTGGTACAGCAGTACACCGGAAGAGCTATCAAACACGTGCTTTTCCTTACAGATATAAAACAGAGGATAGCGCAGGTTTGAGTTGCCTTTAACAAAAAGAAGTCACTTCTATGCTCACTAACGGTTAATTTAGAAATTCGAAAAAGATTGTTAGAGGGCTCTGTATGGGTGCGAAAAGTGAACGGTGGGCATAGCGGAAACGAAGAATGTTGGAAATGTGGTGTTACAGGAGAATGCTGAGGATACCGTGGGTAGAGAGGGTTAAAAATGAGGAGGGATTGGAAAGAGTAGGAGAACGAAGGACGCCATGGAAGTCAGAAATAAAAAAGAGAGATAGGTTGGTAGGACAAATTCCCAAATTTAATAGGCTAGTAGTAGACATAGAAGCAGAAGCAGTTAAGATGAGAGTTAAGAGGAGTAGAGGTGGACTAAAGTACTATCTAAAAATTGTTAAGGATGTGGGATGTTCTAATTTAAGGGAAATATGAAGATTAAGCGCTGCATAAATCCAATCAGTCTTAGGACTTACGGATCCTTTCTGATGTACAGTCGAACTTCTGTAACTCCAATTCTGTTTTGCTTCGTTGACAAATGTATTGATTTAGATACATTATTCCCAAACACTTTAGCCGGAATTTCTCTAACTCTAGATATGGATTTTACATTATAAAATGTCATTTTTATTCATATTTTCATTAATTTACTTGGAAAAATCAGCTGCAGCGATGAAATCAACGGCTCAAGTTCTAAAGTGGAACTTTTGCCAGCTTAAATTTTTATTTTTTATTACTACTCAATATTTTACGTTATAGAAAACATAAAAAAAACGGATTCGTTAGGATCATAGCGTCACGGTAGAAAAAGAAAATATAAATGAAGTATTGTACATTATTGTCTGAAATCTGATGAAGATTTTTAGAGCTGTGCTTAACAACAGTGATAACGTAGACGCGATGTCTGAAAAGTGTGACGCCAAAGCAGAAATTTATATTTAGTAGAATTTTCTTCTACTCGAACATAACTGACATAATGAAAATGTATTTCTTTACAACAAGTAAAAACATTTAATTATACATTTTCCTTTAATTGAACGATCTTTTTTATGAATTCAAAAGAATTAATTCACCTGTGAGTTTTGCAAACGTGTCTTTTCCTTGTTGGAAAAAACGACAAAAGCAACATTTACGGGTCAGTTCGCATTTGAAATGAGAAATACACAAGCAGGCTGAGCCTTTGAAAATTGTCGTTGTCAGTAGCAATACCTATGTCGACGACGACGACGCCGACGTCGACGATGCCGTCCAGTTCTCAATTAGAAGAAAAATAGAGAAAATCGTTACACTGACGTCAACAAGTTTTCTAGGAAATGTAAGATTGAAAATAACCGGGGAACAAATGATAAATAGTAATAAACAGAAAACTGATAAAAGAGAAGTACTATTTAAAATGAAATCTTAAAACGTTACAATTGGAAATTCCATTGCGTTGAGCAATGGGAATTCCATTGCGTTCCATTGGAACTTCATCAGCATGCTTTTTTCCATAAACCACATTATTTTGTTGAGAATTTGGTTCTTCAGGTACCTGAACCAAGGCACATGCCTGGATGTCTGGCTCTTCATCATTGTGTTTAGATTTTTATTCACTTGCTTCTGATAAAACTACATCACTCTCACAGATGACTTCGGCCTCCTCTATATTCTCGCATGGTTCAAAATCATCAAACAATGCTTCTAATGTAGGTTTTTTCACTTGTCTAGGGGTTGTTTAATAAAAGGCTCCGGGTAGTTGAATATATATATAATAAACATAATAATGAATATAAACAGCAAACAGCAAAACGAGTAATAAACAGGGACTAAATATATATAACTTATATATAATATTCAATGTATCGCGTCTTCCAAAATGCATACGTCTTCCGTCTTTTTTGAGCAAAAAAGCTCAACGTCTAAATGAAATATACCGTTTTAATGAAACGTATTACTACCTTGCTTGTCTCTCACTCTACTGCCGTGGTGGTCCCTCACGTACCCCCAACATGCACGCATAGGTAAAACTAGATTATTGATTTTCCACCACCTAATTGGCAATATCACTACTCTTTCACCTGGGCAAGCAAAAACTGTATCGAAAAAGGCTAATAGTATATGTGGCCAGGAATTATATTGTAAATGGAAACAATTATTTTTCCATTTATGGCAAATGGTTTTAAATGGAATTTACAAATTTTCCATTGATTCCCATTGAACTTCAATGGAAATTTTTCCTACGGGAAAAGTACGTGAATGGAAACAATTATTTTTCCATTTATGCCAAATGGTTTTAAATGGAATTTACAAATTTTCCATTGATCATTAAAGTTCAATGGAATTTTTTTCTGCGGGGAATTATTGTAAATGTAAACAATTATTTTTCCATTTGTGCCAAATGGTTTTAAATGGAATTTACAAATTTTCCATTGATTCCCATTGAACTTCAATGGAAATTTTTCCTACGGGAAAAGTACTTATGTAAGGGAAGAAAGGGTAGGGAAAGAGCGAGTATAAAGATAGGAGACGAAAAACTAGAAGAAGTGACCGATTTTAGGTATCTGGGAAGCCACATAAGTTCTCTCATATTAGAGGCATAGGGAGTTAGGAGGGGTAGAGGTATACTTAGATTAGATTACTGTTCGCAAATAGTTAAGGCTGTGGGATGTTCTAGTTTTAGGGAAATACGAAGATTACCTCAGGATGGGAAACAGTGGAGGTGCGTGTCCAACCAGTCTTAGGATTAACGACCTTATGCTGATTAGAACCATTTTTTCACTGTTGTCAATGAGAAGGTTTTAACTATTGATTAGCATAAAATTTATTATCATTTCAAACGAAATTTCGGTCGGACTACCTCTGTCTACGTATTATTCTCATCCACTTCCACTTAAAATTCTCACCGTTGCTTTAGTTGTTCAGTGTTATCATTTAAAATGCAGATATTAACATTCTCTGTTCGTAAAAAAAAACCCTAAGCTGTACAGAAAACTAGTGCGAAGCAAATTGGCACCATTAAGCGTTAGCGCGGGCCTTTTTCGGTGAGTATAATCCTGGGCAAATTAGCAACCGACCCGCGGAGTGTGAATAATGTAATTGTTAACGTAACGGAGGGGGAATCAAAATTGCTCCTGAAACGCTCACTTGAAATTCCGAACCCATCAGCCAGATGCTGGAAAAAGCGTTTCGTTTAGTCCATTAGCCGTCTGAATAGACTCGGTGACGTTTTAAGAGTAACCATATAAATCCACTGACAAAGGTTCGCACTCGCGCTTTATCTCTTGTTTAATTGTTCCTAGTAAATTTGGTGCAAAAATAAACGCAATTGCGGTCACTTGTTTCGAATTGCCGTCACAAATAACACGCGATAACCGAATCACAGCAAATCGTCCACAAAAACAACAAACGGATCATTTGAAACTTTATATTTTTTGTATGAAAGTAGATTTTTTTAAGGTGACAAAAAATGGTAGAATTCTCAGTAGTACAATACCTACTTTAAGAGTTTGTTGGTGAAAAAATGTTGGAAAATTTCTGAAAGACATTAATTTTGTCCAAAATATTTTGCTACTAGAAACGTCATGATTCATTAGCCGCTCCGGTGAGATGACCGTTGATTAAAATGGAATACACACCATAGGTGAAGTAACCGTTCCACCTAAGCGGGTATTAAAAAACCTCTCGTGCGCGTCAGCCCTTAACGAAAGCCATACAAGGTGTCCCGTTTATAATAATTAAAAAAAAACGGCTTCCTGACACAAAATACAACAAAAAAGTGTTATACAATTTTTTAATCCAGTGACAATTGAGCTCGCAAATAGTCTTTGTAAATTTGAACGTACAATTTGTTTCATTACGGGCCTGGATCTAGGCGACTAACGTCGCTCAGCTGATCTAGTGTGGATGTAACAAGTACCTACCGGGAAGAAGCCGAATGCACCTCCACCTTGTAAAAAGAAGGTAAAAGTGAATAAGAAAAACGTACCTTTTATAAAAAATATTGAAAATTCAATGCAGCACTGACAGCGGCGTACCCAGTAGCTGCGAATTTTGGCCCAGAGACCGGGAATATTTCGAATTATACGATAGGCATTGGTAATGTAACTCACCACCAAATGACGGTTGAATAAGAACCCTGTTAGAATGCACTATCACACTACTAATTGTCCTTATTGTAATAGTCTTTTATGAAATAACCACCAAATAAATAAACTAACGCTAACAAAAAAAAAAATTCCACAACAATTCAAAGCGAACTGAACAACCAACTACATCATGTATATTTATTCCAGTCACTTCCAGCAGTGTAATTATACGAGGTTATATCAATATTTAGCTTTTTACATTTAATGAAAACAAAATAACCAACTTGGTCCTTCTGGACACATCCTTGTATTACCCCATTTTCTTCGGCTGATCCGTAACTTAATACCAAACATAAACAATAACATTGCCCCAACGAGCAGCTGATTCCGACCTACTGGAGGTGAATTTTTCTACGAACAGCTGGCAATCGTAATTAATTTGTGATTGTGCAGGGCCGGCATCAAAACTGTTATAATTTTATAATTTTTCATTTTGTTTCAAAAGTCAAAAGTGTTATAACATTTTATGTTCCAAATGTCCGTAAGAATATGTGGTATAAATATTAATTATTATAACTGGGACACCCTATATAAGATAATAGCATCACTATGTATAACAGTAAAGAACATCAGAGAAAGAAACAAAATCACTTAGTATAGTTATTTTCTTTAAATTGTCGAATTACAAAGGAAACACATAAGAATAGCATTTTTCTCTGTCCCTATCTTTCATCATCATAAGGTCGTCAGTCCTAAGACTGGTTGGACACGTACCTCCACCCTTTCCTATCCTGAGCCTAATCTTCGTATTTTCCTAAAACTAGAGCTATCCTCTGCTTTATATCCTTACTACTCTTTCCGTCCTGACGTATCTTACTTCCTAGTACCTAAAATCCGCCACTTCTTCTAATCGTTCGTCTACTAGTATGTCGTTTTTTTTTAAGTTTCAGTCTAGTTTTCCTTTTTTTTTTTAAATTGGTGATGGAAGTAAGGCTTGTATGTTGCTCTGCCGGTCTTTGTTCTGATGGATCATGATTTTTGGAACGTTCATCCGCACGCAAATTAAAATCGCTCTCAGCAAAAGAAAGGAACGAAATAAGAGCTTTAGCTTATACTCAACCGAAACGCAAAAATCCGCCACGGGCTGGGTCTTTATTTCGTATTTCGCTGCCATTAAAGTTGGTCGCGTCGTCAATTTATCCGAAAATTATGTCGTTAATGGGCGTTGACTGAAATAAGTGCTTAAGTACTTTAGCTCAACTTATGGTAATTAATTCCATGGCAACGAGTGATCGGAGGGTAGTCGGGACATTCTTAATTACCGACGCGGCTCTTGGGGCTTGTTTTATTCTCTCGTTAAGGGAAAATACTGTCGGAATACAAACGAATGGTCATCCGTCGACGCAATCAAACTCTCCTATCAGCGTTATTTCGGGGAAATTACGACGCGATACGATACTGCTTGGTACTTCCCTCACATCGTCTTTAATGCTACGCTACGATTTCGACTTGCCACTTTTTATCGTAACGATTTTTATTGAGAGGGTGACAGAATTACAGTGCGTCGCCTGCTTCTTACGTTTGCTGACTTAACTAATACTGATGCGTGCTTTATGTAATAAACTTGTTCATTACGTTCTGCACTTGACCGGTCAAGTGATTCAAATGAATAATAAACTTGCTATTTATTCCTAATTTTGTCTTTAATTTAGTTACTGTTGATTATAGGTTAAATTTATAATGCCGAATATTGAAACAAAATTGTGATAGTGGGTATCTACTAAATTATGAAAAATTTGCACTGTAGTGTAATAAAAAAGCGAATTTATATGCCTATTTTGAGATATAACTACTCCATCATATTATACAGCAACTAATTTTATATATTTAGAAGTGGGATATAATTACTTTAATTTAATATTGAAAGTGGATTATATAATTTAGAATGACTAGTCAACAATTTAATTATAGTTANGATGGAAGGAGTAGTAGGGATATAAAGCAGAGGATAGCGCAGGGTCGTGACGCCTTTAATAAAAAGAAGTCACTTCTATGCTCGCGAACGGTTAATTTAGAAATTCGAAAAAGTTTGTAAAGGTGTATGTTTGGTGCGCGGCGTTGTACGGGTGCGAAACATGTACGGTGGGCGCGACGGAAAAGAAAAGGTTAGAAATGTTCGAAATGTGGTGTTACAAGCGAATGATGAGGATATCGTGGATAGAGAAGGTTAGAAATGAAGAGGTATTAGAAACAATTAGCGGATTTTATGGAAGTCGATAAGAAATAGGCGAAATAGGTTCGCAGGACAACTACTCAGGCATGAAGGTCTAGTCAGAGACATATTAGAGGCAGAAACGGGAGTTAGGACGGGTAGTGGTTGACCCAAATTAGATTACTGTTCGCAAATAGTTAAGAATGTGGGTTGTTGTAGTTTTAGGGAAATGCGAAGTTAACTCAGGATAGGAACGAGTGGAACTACGTGTCCAACCAGTCTTAGGACTGACGACTTTATGATGATAATAACCCAATAGCATATGAATCTTATTCTACCTTATTAGTTAATTGAGGAACGTAGACATGACAGGGAAGTACCTGTAAATAACTAATTCGATGGAGAGGCTATTGGTCAAAAAACATATTAATGAAATATAGTCCCATTCTTTGTAACGAATCTACAAGTATCAGCAAACAGTTCACTAAAATCCAATGATCGAAAAAAAAATCTACCGAATCAGAATTCATCTTACAAATATTCGCTGAAATATTTATCTGAAGCACATAATAAAGTATGGTCCAATGAATTGCATTCGGTGAATTATTTTCGCTGTAAACCTTTTTAGGAACTGCCTTATAGCAACACAATTCTAAAATTAAAACAATAAATAATATACATTAGTTAACACAAACTTCACAATTGAACCTATTAAATATACCTAATAGGTAATAGACATATTTTTTTACCTAATTTTGTCGATTTTAAAAACAAGACACATTTTATTTCTTGAGTTTGATGGATTGTATAATCTGATAAAGCATCCCATTATTTACGTATTTAACTTTTTTCATTTTCAATATTTTCTTACATTCAATAATAAGTTTCTTTCTAACAAAAATTGAAAGTTAAAATATGTTATTTGCTACTCAAGTATAATAGAAGGGATATTTCAAAATAAGTTTTTATATTGACATGATTTAATGGAAATTGCGTTCATTTTTCATTCGACATTTGAGCTAATATTAGCAAAACTTATTTTTAAATTAAAGTCGATAACAGAAAGTATTTTGTCTGCTTAAGACGTAAAAATTGGAAAATCTTTTAGGTCCATCATTTTACTTATACGAGATGGAGGATGTTAAAGCTTAAAAAGGGGGATTTTGGCGTAAATTGCCCAAACACGTGTGCCGATTCCTGCCATCATCGATCCTTTTTCGGCTTATCTTTCTCTCCTTTTTCGTGTCTTGTAACCGGCTTAGCGTCTTTAATCACCAACAAATAAAAGCTTTCATGTACACGGATGATGCGCGACGCTGGCGTCTATCGCATACATACATACATATACACGCGTATAATATATATATATACATATAGAGAGCAACGACGCTATAACAGCCTGCTATAAAGCTTATCCTTTACGTACCCTTGGAAGCGCTACAACACAACGCATCATTATACCAACTAGAAGACTATTAAAGAGAGCATTTGCATGTTTGAAGGATTACGCGGAGGTTTGTTCGCTGACGTGTGTGAGTATGGTGACGTATGCGCACGTGATCTACGACAGTTTTCAACTTATAAATATTAAAATCGAAAATCCGCTTTTCGCTGCGGATTTTGTCAAAGGATGTAAGTACTCATTCGAATTGTGTAACGGAAAAGGAAAGGACATCGATTTTGGAAACATTACACCAAGATAAAGAATTGAAATGAAATGCTCAGGATTTTACACAAAGTGGCGAAATGTTCAACGAAATTTCAGTTGTTTCCCTTCGATTATTGTTTTGGTCTAATATCCTATGATTTTGTGGCCGCGCATACCTGCCCGCCATAACATGTTAAATATTTCTGTATATATTTCTATTTTTATTATTCTTGTTTGTAAATATCTTTTCAACTTTTCTGTTCAAATTGTGTTGTATTGTTCTGTTATTCTCATTATGTAAATATCTGTCTTAATATTTCTATTTCAAATCTTTTGTGTATGTACCTATCTATTGTGTTCTCTGTAAATAACTTTATTACTTGGACTTTTCTATAATCCCTTCTTAATTGCTTTTTAATGATAGGTTTCTTCAGCGGTTTAGGGTTAACATTCTATCTGTGTATTTCTTAGTATTTTGTATATTCACATTTCCAGATTTTATTCTCTTCTAATTGGTTCCCTACCTTCATCTAAATGCTTCTAGCTCCGCCCTAATAGTTTTCCTAACATTTTCATTTCCAAAATATTAACACTTCCTAATTCGGTTTTCTACAGTTCAATTCAATTAATCTGCTAAGCCTTCAACTAGTTTTATTCTCAGTTCTTTTCACTTCTAATTTCATTGTTCCAGTTTTGTAAATATACTGTTAAGTTGTTAGTCCCGTTTGATTTCATTTGTTTTATTGTGTTATTTTACCTTGCAATCCCTAAAATTTAATACTTTATACTCAGAAATTATTGTAACATGGACATGAAAGGGCCTTCGCACCAGATGTAGGGTAGTCTGGGAAATGTATGGTGGTAGGAGAGAGATAGATGAAAAGGAATAAATTGAAAACGGAATATTAGTGCTACAGTAGTATTTTCTTAAATGGTCCAAGGAAGCCACAGAACAATGTAGACTAAAAAAACGGACACATATTTTGCCCACTTCTGTTGTGAGCATTATTAACGCGAGACTGGTTCGAAAGGTTTAAAAATTATAATTTATACAAAATTAAATTTTCATGTTAACGGAAATTGCGATGACGGAAAAAAATTATTATCCATATATATGGAAGTGAGTCGAACGTAATAGTGGGAGAATATCGCAAGAGAAAGTTCAAAAATAATCGTTATCAATTGCTTAAGATTCAGCTTTAACTTACGCATGTTTCAATATCAACGTAAAAGGACAAAACCTTTGAAAAGGAATCTGAAACGAGTGAGATACGTATTCATCGTCATCATCATAAGGTCGTCAGTCCTAAGACTGGTTGGACACGCATCTCCACTTCATATCCTGAGCTAATCTTCGCATTTCCCTAAAACAAGAACATCCCGCATCCTTAACTGATTGCGAACAGTAATCTAATCTAGATCTACGTCTACTTCTCTTAACTCCTGTTTCTGCTTATATGTATCTGAAAAAACTTTCATGCTTGAGAAGTTGTCCTACCAACCTATCTCGCCTATTTTTTAGTGACTTCCATAGAGTCCTCTGTTCTCCTATTCTTTCTAATACCTCTTCATTTCTAACCTTCTCTATCCACAGTATTCTCAACATTCGCCTGTAACACCACATTTCGAACGCTTCCAACTTTTTCTTTTCTGCCACGCCCACCGTCCATGTTTCGCATTCGTACAGCGGTGCGCTCCAAACATACATCTTTAACAATCTTTTTCGAATTTCTAAATTAATCATTCACGAACATAGAAGTGACTTCTTTTTATTGAAGGCGACTCGACCCTGCGTTATCCTCTGCATTATATGCCTGCTACTCCTTCCGTCCTGAATTATCTGACTTCCTAAATACCTAAAATCAGCAAATTCTTCTATTCTTTTGTCTCCTATCTTTACATTCGCTCTTTTCCTTCTTTTTCTTTCCTTGGATACGTATGCAATAACTGTTTTTTTGTTTTGAAAATATGAACAGACTTCTGGAATCTAAAATGATAAATACGTATGCATACGTAATAAATACGTCAAATAAACCTTTTGCAATAGTTGNACAATAATTTTGTACGGTTATAATGAACAGTATACTACTATTTTTACTCCATTGAATAATTGTTAATAATTGAAGTAATTTGTTGACCACAACAATTGTTTTGCCGTACGGCTTCTTCAGGTGGGAGAAAGGATGGTGAAGATAGATGCAGTGTCTATCTTCATATATTTAAATTACGTGTCACGTTGTTTGTCCGCGATGGACTCCTAAACTGCTTCACCGATTTTAATCAAATTTGTACACCGTGTGCAGTTTGATCCAACTTGAAAGATTCATTAAAAATAAATGTGTATTATTATTCCAATTTCTCAAGTTGCTGGCATTTAAGTAAATTTGATCCCTTATAATAAACAGGGAGAGAAGTGAAATGAGAATTGGCTATGCACATAACGATCCCCTGCGGACCAAATAGGGACGAGAACTGGGAAAGAAAATGAGAAAATTTTGTTTCTGTCTGAGGGGAAAAGCATGTTTTGCCGCAAACTGCACCAAGGGCCATAAAATAAAGCTCGTAATTTTAGCGGGGGTGTTCCTACAAACCCTATCGTTACGGGAAGAATATTTGAAATTGATCGGTTACACGACTAGGATATTTATCTCTCTTATAATAATCGCTTATTAACCAAGGGGTGGGAGTGGTTGTTGTGAGAGACGCTCTCAGAGACGCTGAAAGACTCTGAGAGACTGGGGAGAGACTGAAAATGTTTGTCCAGGGTGAACACGCACCTCCATTTTTTCTTATCCTGGCCTAATCTTCGCATTAAAACTAAAACATCTACATCCTAATCATAATAATCATAATAATAATCATCTAATATAGGTCTACCTCTACCTAAAGTGTCCTACTAACGTATCTCGCCCATTTCTTATTGACATCCACCTTGCCCTCTGTTCTCCTATTTTTTCTAATACCTTTTAATTTCTAAATTTTATCCACGGTATGCTCATCATTCCCCTGGCAATAACTGAGAGACTGTGAGAGACGCTCTCTCTCAGAGACTGAAAATTTTTGTCTAGAGACAATAATTTCTATATTTATATAATACCCTACGCAAATGTGCTTGTGCAAATTATCCTCTTGTCAATATTCTTTTCTGAGTAGTAGATCAAATGAATTATCTAGGTTTATGACTGAACACGTAGCGCTTACTTACATTATTAAACTGGGCCGCATGAAGCAGTTCTGAGAATTGCTTGGGAAACCCGCACCCCCCCCCCTCTACACCCGTTTACTAACATACAACTGTACAATTTATACCCATTCCATTGAATATTTCACAGACTGTACAATAAAATTGAATTTAAAAGAGGGGATGTTTAAACAAGTTTAATAATGGTGAACAGTGTAAATTTGTTTGGTCATTGTCTATGTGACTTTTGTGCCGTTGGGAAAAATTAAAAAAATGCCATTTAATTACCACTGATAATAATTAATGGTAATAAATGGAGAATTGCCAATGGGATGAATGGAATTTTCACTAGAATTCTCGAACTCAATGGGACTTCCACTGCTGAAAGCAATGGGATTTCCGTTGCGTTCCATTGGAACTTCCATTCCTGAACCCAATGGAAATCCTAGTGTCAATACTTTATTTTTTACTTTTAATTATTGCTAGTGGTAATTAAATGAAATTCTTTTTAATCAAGATGAAATATGAGGAAAATATTAATTACATGACAATTATTATTCCAAATAATGTCTTGTTTATTATTTTTACAACTTGCTGTGACAATCAGCACGTTTTTCTCCATTTTTTTAATAAATTTTAATCATCTCAAACAGATCTTCTCCATTTTTAGGTACCCAATTGTTTTTCCATTTAATGGTTTTAAATAGAATTTATAAATTTTGCATTGGTTTCCATTGAAAAGCAATGGAAATTTTTCCTATGTAAATATTAATGGAATTTTTGTAAATGGAAGCAATTATTTTTCCATTATTTTACGGGTGTGAAATACTCCGTGTATTATTAAACAAATTTGAAAAAGTTACAAGATCGCGAAACGATTTTATTTAAAATTTGTATTTTAGAGTATGTGAATGATGCTATTAGTTTGTTTATAAAACACTTAAGTGGCATCAACAGACCGACAGTCTTGTCCTATTTCCCTCATTGTCGTTACAATTCCTTGATACGCGCCAAGCCAAGTAGAAAAGAGCAGATATAAAACTCCATTTCGACCATGAACCCGACGTCTTCTGGCAGACATTATCAATTGTCTGGTCTTAATGTAATATTCGCACTAACTCACAACGACAGGATGATTTATGTACATCGTTTGAACAAACTTCCCCAATATTCCAAAGTGACAACCGGGATATTCGACGAAAAAGGAACGATACCACTTTGTCACGGGAGACGCCGCGACGCGCACGGTTGGGATTAAAAGTTTACGCTGAAAAAATTGCCTATTATCTGTTAAAAACTTGCGAGTAATATACTACTGCCAACAAGCGCCGCTATTATAAAGTTTATATGTATGTTATCGCCATCATTTTGAAAATTTGATGTGACCTGCGGAAAGGTGTTACAGCTTTTAACAACCGTATAAGGTTTCTAATTTGTCATTGTCAATAGACGGTTTCTGTGTACGTATGTGATTAATACAATTAATACAACGGTGTAACTGATCAAAATAAGTCAAAGCACAATTAAGCGGAAATTTTACAGGGAATTGTTTTCGTATAATTATGTGGGTATTTTTCGTTTCAAAAATATAATTCTTAATCTTAATATATATAAATTACGTGTCACGTTGTTTGTCCGCGATGGACTCCTAAACTGCTTCACCGATTTTAATCAAATTTGTACACCGTGTGCAGTTTGATCCAACTTGAAAGATTCAATAGATGGCGCTATGTCAAACTTCCAAACGTTTCATATAACCTACAATTTTAATAGCATAACCACATGTTGCTGAGGTTAAAGTATAGGTTAAATTTATTTTGTAGTAAACGAAATACAGTGAATTTTACTTTTTCAATTTTTGGTGTTAGCATAGCCGGCCACGTGTTATTTAGACTGACGTATAAATTAAATTCATATTATAGTGAATATAATACAGTGAAATGATTCCTGCTTTTTAATTATAAGTGCTTCGTTGTTCAAAACTGTAATTACAAATGGCGTCTATGTAAAGAAGCATGGTGGTGCCCATGTCTGATGTTCTCCAACCGTTCCCCTTAAATAGTTTACAACAATGTAATATGACAAAAAGGTTAGCCACAGCAACGCGTGACCGGGTCAGCTACTTTTGAATGAAAAGTTTTGATATACTTATCCTTTCAATAAAGAAATCGCAGTTCTAGAATTAATTTTGGTAGTTATGTATTACTGCTCGGAGAGAAAAATTGCCACGCTTTCTCAATCTGGGTTCCTTTCACTCACAACGGAAAAATTACCATATGCCAGTACAGTAAAAATTTCTATGCTTTCTAGTAAAGTCTATAAGGTTCTCTTAAAAAAAATTATTGGACTAATTTTGAATTTTGTCAATACCTGTTTCTTCCACTTACTTTATAGTGACGGCCATAGTAATTTTTCTAAAATACTTTATGGTAGTCTCTATATGATGGAAATTATAATAATTCTTTTGGTAGCTCCCCGGCGGAAAAGAAAATATTAGAAGCGTTCGAAATGTGGTGTTACGGGCGAATGATGAGGATACCGTGGATAGAGAAGGTGAGAAATGAAGAGGTATTAGAAAGAATAAGAGAACAGAGGACTCTATGGAAGTCAATAAGAAAGAGGCGAGATAGGTTGGGAGGGTTATTCAGAGACATTTTAGAGGCAGAAACAGGAGTTAAGAGGAACAAAGGTAGATCTAGATTAGATTACTGTTCGCCAATAGTTAAGAGTATGGGATGTTCTAGTTTTAGGGAAATGCGAAGGTTAGCCCAAAATAGGAAGGAGTGGATGCGCGTGACCAACCAGTCTGACGGACGACTTTATGATGATGACAAAAGTAAATTTATGAATTCCATAATTGATGCCTGTTCTATCATTGTGTTACCCTTAGAGACATAACTATGCGAATCTTTTCAACACCATATTTTTCGATGTTTTTAATTGTTCTCAACTTATAGATACATGTCACCTTTCATTTGATATTTGCGAAAAACTGCTCATATGCAAGAACTAACGCGAAAATTTGGCAAAATATATGCATTCTACGGCGTGTTTAGTCACCCACTCATAAAACAAAATCGCAAATCGATTTTTGATGGCCAGTTTAGTGATCTTTCCAAAAGCACATCCTCTACAATTAGTACCTTTTAAGTACTTTTGGAAGAACTATTTCCAACATGCATAATTACGAGGGTGGATTGATAAGTTTCCGGCCTAACCAAGAGATGACGCCACTAGGCCTACCTTGAGGTGACATTCTATAGTACCATCCTTGGATAGCTTGTAGCTATAGTTTCAGCCCGATCTCCTTGCTAGTGTAGGTTTGACAGCACGCTGAACAAGACGCCTCTGTGGTTTTCGTAAAAATGGAAAAGCAGGAAAATC
>NW_020438903.1:381896-394299 GCF_000699045.2 Agrilus planipennis | reverse complement strand
TTATTATATTTAGGTTCCAATTTTTGACAATTTTCTTTGTAAATTCTAAATTAACAGGACATGTTCTTTAAAAAAGACTTATGAAATGATAATTTTCTTATTTTGTTTACATAATGTAAATGCATATATACATATTCATAAACATTTCTTTTTTATTGACTTTTCTTTGGTTTAATTGAATTCTTGAATGTTTTTTCCTTTATTTCCTGGAAGGGATGGAACACTCTACTGAATGGTGGATATGTAAATGTCACGGAAAGTTTCGACCCTTCTGCATATTGATTGAAAACAATTAATGAGGAAGAGGGTCGTGCTATATATTTTCCCTACGCGAACGGAAATTCGTTACTTCCATTCAGTGTTGGTAAAATTCAGTTACAAGGCGGTGCCAAGATTTACCTGATATGAAAATTCATTACACAGGGCAGTTTAATGAAAATTCTGTTTTTATTCGTACTCTGTACATTTTAAAAACCTTTTGCAATTTCCTGGCCCTTTCCTAAAAGTTCGTATTATGTATTTATTTGAGGAACGTAGTAAATAACAGGGAAATTTTTACCGTTTAACCTCCCTTACATGTAGGGGTAGCTTGTCACATTTAGGAAATCATTTTTCCTTTATAGGAATTTTTACTGTATCTTTAGTCTGCCACCAATACCCATGTACAAAAATACTAATCTTGACGACAGGTCCAAACCTGGACCAGTAGTGGGAAATAAAGCATTGCCTTATCAATATTGGTCCAAAGTTCGGCAAATCTTCAAATGTCCCACTCGTAAAACAAAACCGCAAGTATATTTTTTGGGGCCAATTTAATGGTCTTTCCAATAGGATGTACTCTATATTAGTGGCTTTTAAGTAATTTTTGAAGAACTATTGTAAGTTCTGCCAATCTTCAAATGCCAAGGCTAGGCACTTAAACGTTTCACCAAATTTGGTCCAATACTGGGACAGCTAATTATTGGTTTGCTAATACTGGTCCAAAGTTCGCCCAGTCTTCAAGTGCTAAGGCAAGGTACACCACCGTCTCGCCAAGTTTAGCGCCCCTACGAGTGGGTGTATTTAGTCACCCACTCGTAAAACAAAATCGCAAATTGATTTTTTAGAGCCAATTTAGTGGTCTTTCCAAAAGAACGTATTCTATAATTAATGTCTTTTAAGTATTTTTTGAAGATTTGTATGTTCGGCAAATCTTCAAATACCAAGGCTAGGCACTTTAACGTTTCACCAAATTTGGTCCAATACTGGGGCAGGTAATCATTGATTTGTCAGTACTGGTTCAAAGTTCGGTCAGTTTGCAAGTGCCAAGGCTGGATTTATAAATGTTTCGCCAAGTTTGGTTGGGTTTGGGCCGAAGTTACATATCAAGCGGTTGTCATGCACGGTCCAATATTGGTTGCCAATCTTGGGTTAGTATTGTTCACCAAGTCCTGCTTCAGCATTGGTCTTCCAGTCGTGGGCCAAGCTTGACAATCAGGCTTGGCCCAGAGTTATATTCCAAGCGTTTGTCATGCTTGCTTCCTACATGGGTAGCCGTATAATAAAAAGGAATATTCTATCACTAGTAGTGATTTAAGTAGGAATGCTATTCTAACGCAAGCCATTAACCGTACTGGAAGCTGATAAGGTTCAATTTCAACAATAGGTAGTCACATTATTTGTTGTTGTTGTTGATTTTCAAAAACCTACAAAAACTTTTATAGTAATACATGAAACACAATTAGTAATAAACGAATTAAGCAGAAAAAAAATATTGAGATTGAGAAAAGGGCACAGGTCCTTCGGTGTGGTAGACAAGCATCCCCACCACCGAGTCATTTGTGCTTATTGTAAATTCCTGCGGAAAGATTATGAGTGCATGTAGGTGGCACAATATTCCTTTTCATTAAACAGCCACGTGTGGCAGACTTAGGGTTGCCACCCGTACTTTATTATAAAGTATTGTACTCTATTTCGACAGTGCGATCGTTATACTTTACAAGACACATAAAGTAAGCAAAAATACTTTATTTAAGACCTTAAGTAAACATCGTGATTTTGTAAGCGATTATTCCAAATTCAGAGTATTTTTACATCCAATAATATTGCACAGAAAAATGGCAAGCCATATTTACGGAACAACCTGATTTTTTAAATCTGTTCAAAGTAGTGTCACTTTTGCTGTCCGTTCCGGCCACTTCAACATTTACAGAAAGAGTATTCTCTGTTATGAACACAAAGTGGCGGGACGGCAGGAATAAAGGTTCATTACAACTAATTAAAAATGGACTTTTAGTTTACTTAAATCTTTGATTGCTATGTTTAGAGGCTATTAATATATTTAAGAGCGACAACAATTTGTTACTGGCTGCTAGGTGTAACAAAAAATATGTTTTTAGAAACAAAAAATAAAATACTTTATTTTTATGCTGAGTACTATATTTGAACCATTTAGTCGAGAAATAGTTTATGTAAAGCCTGAAAAGGTGGCAACCCTAGGCAGACTAGACGTTTTATTTTTTATTTCAATACAGAATTTATTCGTATCAGTGTCTTTGGTGTAGGTAGGAAATTATTATTTTTTTTTTCGGAGAATAGGATAATAAGAACGTTAGGGTGTAAAAATACACTTTGTCGTGTGTTTCTGAAGTGAAAGAGGGTTTAGACATGACTAATGACGTCAAAAGTTGAAAACGTGATCAGAAAGTGAAGAAAGATTGAACGTACCTGGCCGTTACCTGTACCGATTTTTGAGGAGTTGTCGGGTGGTGCGTGGAACGTGACACAAGTCGTTAATGATCATCCGGTAACAATGAAAGTCGCTTTCATGGTACGGTACGTGCCAAAACAGCATGGTCCCGCATTCAATTTTGCGCGACAAATTTAAATTCGTCACTAACAAACTGAAACGTCACCGTGCCAGTCATTTTCGACGATAGTCATTCGGAAGGTGTCACGATAAACCGCGTGTTAAATATGCGATTTGAAAAATTATTTTTGAATGTGAATTTTACACAGTATTAAAATTCGAATGTTCGAACTACCTACAGACCCAAAGTATACTGCGGTTCGGTTGTAATAAAAGTATGCCCCGTTCAAAACTATTATTGTATTCAATATCAGGAACAGAAATGTGATTTATGTAAAATGCAAATTTCTAGAAAAAATCTAGATATACATTTATAACGTAATGAGTCGAAATCCAAATATTCTTAAACTCTACAAGTCAAAATCCTTCATAAGTCGAAAACTCTATACCTAACTCAAATTTCTTAGCGTCTCCCTTGATGTTAGAGTTATAGAGGTTCTACTGTAATTATTTTGTGAACTTTTTTTTATTTATTTTGAGTTACTAATTCAATATGGTATACTTCGTTTACTTTCTCTAGCGATGTGCCCCTTCCAATGTCTTGGATGCGCGCTGGCAAAATAGTAAGTAGGGAGAAAAATGCTCATTATACTCTCGATTTTTGTTCATTAAACATACTTTTTCATACAGTACCTGCCAAAAGTTTTGTTCAATCATGAATAGTAGTGCGAGTCGAAATCAAGCGTTAAATTCTTTAGTATATCTTCAAATATAAATAAACATCTCGTTGATATTTTCAATAGTAATTGGTACCAATAACAGCACCTTGAAGCAATGCAATTTTAGTGGATAAAATGGTGAATTTTTCCGTGCAGTACTGTACGGATTATACGCTCCTCACCGGTTAAGAGTTTGGTCGAGAGTTGTCTCCTTCCTTTTCTGGCCTAGTGCTGTTCTTTTCTAGTTTGCGCCGGTCAATCTGAAGGTCACATCGCTATAGAAACTAAACGGGTGTGAACTTCACCAACCATAGTGCGCCACCTCTGGGTCTTAATATTTACTATGGTGGGACAAGGATTAGATTGACAATTGTTTGTGCGTTCAGGACAATGCCGATATTATCCTGTTTAACAAGTAATGTTATACATAAGAACTCACTATGAACTTTCTAGTTTCAGTTGAAATTCTGTTTTCGTTTAATTCGGTCTAGAGCTTAGGTAAATTATTAATGCACAGTGCGGAATAATAAACGAGACAGTTCTCACAACAATGTCAATAATTAGCGATCCTTTACACTCCAGTCTCATTTACATGTTCGTAGCCAGATGCCGGTTGTTTCGGGCTTATTTATGGGGAACGCGTGCCGTTCGCATTATAAACAGGTAGTTCTGTTGGCGTTTGCGGTTTTCACGGCACTAATTTATTGACTAATTAACAACTACATAAACGTCTACCGTTAATAAATGCTGGTTTTTTTACACTCTTTACATATTCTATCATTTTTCATTTATTCTTTGTTGAACGACCAGTGACGTCTAGGACTGAAAAACTGTGGACACTTATAATGGTCACCACTGTAGATTTTTCTGTTGGAATCGATCGATATTGAAAAATGGAAAATTTACTTAAATTTTAAAGCGATATTTACAATTTATCCCACTAGCGTAAGCAATAATAATAANAAAATCCCAACAGAAATAAATTTACTAGGTATTTCAGTTGATATTATAAATTAAATTGTAATAATTAAGAAACTTAAAATAATTTTTAAAAAAACGTCAAAATTGTGATTTTTACAAGTTACCTAATAAATTCTACTATTTCTTCGGCAAATTCAGTCATTTACATTCGAAAATTGTAATTTTTACATTGTCATAAAAACTTAGTTTTCTCCATGTACTTGCTCCTAATTATAATCTAAATAAGAATCTGAATGCCTCGATTATTACTATTCCTGCTATTTAAATGGTCGCTAGTTGACCTACTAACCGACAGGTAGGTGCTGGCTTGCAATTTTAAACAAATAATTTGGATGTACCTACTAATTTGTACCAGCAACTTAAATAGGAATTTATGGATACTATGATCCGTGAATTTGAATGTGAAGTTATCTTGCGGATTAATTTCATATCTTATTATAATTAATTACTGTTTTTGTTTGTCAATGTTACATTGCATGTATGCGGAAAGATAGTAGCCGCATCATCATAAAGTTTGGTCAAAAGATTTACATTACGTAATTTTATCCTTTTTTGAAAGATTGCCAAAGTAAAACAAAAAACAAACAATTTTTTTAAAATTTTGTAACTATAAATAGATTCGAATTTTTCACAATAGAAAATAGGAAAACAAGTCATTTGATGTGCTCTTTTTTGTATATTTATAACAGCGTAATTTATAAGAAGGCTTTTTATATCTACCCTATTATATTGTTTTCAACAAATTTCTCTCAATTGCTGACATTTAGTGTTTCAAATTAGTATTGGATTACACTTCAGAGCGCATTACAATAGAGTTCCGGGGAAATGGAATGAAGTTTAGTGTTTCAAATGTTTTTAACTACATATTTTCTGGTAAATCTATTGTGGCGATTCGTAGACTACTTTGTGGATGAAGGATGCCTATGTACATGTATATATATGCTTCCGTATTTTACCTCGAAAGCAAACCGATGCATTCGAATTTGATTGTGAACGAATTTGTACAAGGAAATGCGCCAAATGTGTTCGCACAAATATCTGTGGGCCTGTTAATTGTTTGCGACGTGAAGCATTTCGTGTTGGCTTGTTATTGTTGAACAGCAAACTGAACAAATCGTTACCGTTTCATTTGGTTGAATAAACGTTCACTGCATTGATTGAAACACTCAATAGCGTATGTTATGTTTGTACGAATAAGTGAAAAACAGAAATGGACTTCGTACTTTATTCGAGTAACGGTGTATTTTTCCCGCTTTAGAATGCTTTTGTAAATCTAAAAAGGTAAAATCACAATGGCAGTGTTATCAAATTACGGAAGTACCCCTATATAAATAAAAGGAATGTCACATTTATTAGCGAAGTTTGTCAGGTGCATACTATTCTTTTGACTTTTCTTATTCTTATTAACTGGAATTCAAAATCTGGGTTTTCCCCGTGTCTATTTGTCTATCAACTGGCTATGTTTCCTTCTCAGTCTTATCTTGGTTAGTCTTTTCGATGGCTTTGACTTTTCAACTTAAATTACATTTCCATAGTATCTAGATTCATATTTAGGTCACTGGCACAAAGTTAGTACATCAAAATTATTTATTAAAAGCTAACATTCACTTACCTACTGTGTTAGTAAGTCAATTAGCAACCGTTTAAATAGCGGAATCAATAATTATAATCAAGAAGTGGAGAGTCGGAAGTCGAATTCAAGATCACGAAGATGCAGGGTGGTGAAGCGGCTTACCGTCTTCACTCACATAGTACTTTTAAACTTGTTTATAATTGTGAATCGCACAATAAGTGTCAATTTCCCATAGATGGCGTTCTCACGTTGTCTGTTCTTGTTCGTCGAATACCGTTTAATGGCAGCAAGCAAATTAGTATATGCTCTGTTATTGCCAACGGCGTGCTGATGAGTACGAATAAAATTAAAATATCACGATTGATCAGTGATCACTAAGAACTTTTTGTTTGGTATGTTGGTCCTAGCCATAGATAGTTTGGTCCTAGCTATATAAGTACGTTTTAAAATAGAAAAATATAACCACAGTTGGCATTTTTATTTAAATTTGAGATACTTATAAGTCTAACCGAGGCTGAATCTGTGGATTGACATACTGCCGCTATTATTTCTGTCGGTTGGATACAAAATGGCGAATGATAATGACACCTATGTGCATGTCTACAAAGAAAAATATTGGAAGCCAACTTTCATTATTAGAGTTAAGCATGAAAAAGGAAAGATTACTGTCTTGCATGTATAAGTTATTATCAGTCATAAAAGTTTACTTTAATCATTGCTGTTTATGTTTTTACATTCTCCGAACTTTGTACTTTTTTTTTATATATCTTTCCTTTCAGAGCTTTCGAAAATGATTTTCTTGGAAACGTTGAGTTTTTACGACACTGCTGCCGTTTTCCATGTAGTATATCTCGTTCGCGATAATAATCGCAGTCGGAAACAACGATAGCTGCGAGCTTAAATCATGTAGACAGTTGCTATAAAAATGCTAATGAAAATTTTCATGCATATAAAGAGGATAAAGCTGTTGCTTCGGAGTTAATGCAAAAATAACTAGTCACTTCATAGCGCCTTACGCCTAGCGCCTTTATAATTTATATTGTATAATAGCCGACGTGGAAGATTCTGAAGCCAACGACTAGTAATTTATTGTATTTTTATGACCCTTAATCTTAACCTTTCTAACAGCCAGAAGAATTTTTTGTGGCAATATTTTTCATACTGTATAAATGTTATGGTAGGGAAAGTGTGAATGTAATGATAGGAGATGAAATACTAGAAGAAATCGTTGATTTTCGGTATCTAGGAAGTCAGATAATTCAGGATGAAAGAAACAGTAAAATAGCGCAAGTTTGAATCGCCTTTGAGCATTGAAAATAAAAGGTTGGAAGCGTTCGAAATGTTATGCTACAGGGGAATGATGAGCATACCGTGGATAAAATTTAGAAATTAAAAGGTATTAGAAAGAGTAGGAGAACAGAGGGTACAATGGAAATCAATAAGAAATAGGCGAGATAGTTGAGAGGTAGACCTGTATAAGATTATTGTTCCCAAATAGTTACGGATCTTAAGGCTGACGATGTTATGATGATGGTGATCAAATGTTACGGTATATTGTTGCATTTTTTATGAAAATATCCATAAACTAAATTTTTGGTTTAAAGGATTGATTATACAATTATTTTTAGTCGTGGACTTCTTAATATATGTCCAGTAGAAGTTCTGTAACTTTCTGACTCGAATTTTGCTCGAGATTCATGTTACATTGTCTTTTTAATGTCGAATTTCAGCTCGGAAAGTTCGGAAAAGATAGCACGAATGAAATACTAAAATTGTCTGTCATCGTAATCTGAAATTTGTTAAGGGTTATTTGCCATTGGCTTAGCTATAGTAATAACGTAGAAGCTATAAGAAAAATTAGTTTTACGATAAGCAGAAATTTTCGTCAACCCGAATTTCCTTGAACATACTGGATTAAAAAAGATTTGGCTTATATAATCTATGGTTTATATTCATCAAAGTATTAAAAATGTTTCATCAAGCAATCACTTTGATCATAATTTCAACTATCTAATGTATTTGGTTTACATAAGTTTAGCCGATTTTTTTTCCTTTATTTTGTAATGTGCTCTCCTTTGGAATCTGTGTTATTAAGGTTTTTAAGTTTTTTTCTATCAATCTCAGTTTTTATGACAAGTTTGTAGGCTTCTTAAGTCTTTCTGGTTGAAGTTGAAGTGGATGATGAGAAATCGGGTTAAGTATGCGACTTCGCGTAAGTAAGGGTAGCGTAGGTGTGGGCTGTATGTATCGTAAAATTAAATTAAAACAAAAATTTCGCTTAATCCGTTACTTGTTGTTTTCTTGATACTGCATTCAATGCAACACAATAAAAAAGGAAGGAAATTTTGAATTGTAAAATATTTTAAAGCTTGGTTTACGTGGACATTAAATCATTAATATAATTGCAGAAGGAAGTCATGAAATAAAAGTTAATTTATTGGAATTAAAAACCATAAATCGTTTAATATCAAATATAATTTAAGACGTCAGTTTATTATGGCAGTTTTTATTTTAATTTAAATTTTAATACGTAATTTACATTTTATGAGGAATTTTATTAAAACCCCGTGAAGATTTAACGACCTGTCATCCCATAAAATAGACACACAGTTTTCCATTCTTATGGTAATGAATGCTCTCGAGTTAAAGTTTGTCAGTGGAAAAACATTTTTGATTCGGAAAATAAGAGAGTCAGTGGGCGCAGCATCTGAGAGGAGGAGAGTGACGACGAGCACATGGTGACGCAATGCTGAGCAATATCCTGACTCTGCTCTCTTTCAGACGTTATTACATTCATTCAAACGTTGTACGCGGAACATCGACCCCCGAGCTATTGGAATATATTTGCATGGCAAAGCAGTTAAAGTCGTGATTCAGCACGCTGAACGGTGGACATATCGGCCGGGACCAATGTTTATTGACAAGTGAACGCGGCTCGTTCACGAATTATCCCAAAACCGAACAGTTTTGCCACTATCAGCAATCACATACACTGCATATATATACCATGGACCCTCGACCGGGACTGTTATTGTAATGTACAATAGCAACCGGTATAATTTATCATCATCTGATAACAAAATGTAGTCAGGCTAAATTAAAAGTGACCATAATGGTCATATCTTTGAAAATTTTATTGGATTAGATTGGATTCCTGCCCAGAGAGTTCAGCATCATAATCACGGATAATTGCAGAATTCTTAAACCCTATAACCTGCAACTCTATTTTACAATGCAATCTAAAATTTGAGTAAATTTAAACTCTGTCCTTTTTATAATTTTAACTCCAGTAGTTTTAAAGAGGTCAGGAAAACGTTTTGTTCTACTTATCCGAGATTACCTCTAGAGATTAGTGATGAAAGGGGCATCTAATACTTTACAAATTTAAAATGGAGCTATTATTATCAAATATCACGTCAGCAAGGGAAGAAAAAGTAGGGAAAGAGCGAATGTAAAGATAGGAGACGAAGGATTAGAAGTGGCTGATTTTAGGTATCTAGGATATCAGATAAGTCATGACGGAAGGAGTAATAGAGATATAAAGCAAAGGATAGTGCAGGGTCGAGTCGCCTTCAATAAAAAGAAGTCACATCTATAGTAGAATGAAGATTCGGGCTCACATCTATGCTTGCGAACTATTAATGTATAAATCCGAAAATGGATGGTGGGCGCAGCGTCAAAGAAAAGGTTAGAAGCGTTCGAAATGTGGTGTTACCGACCAATGATGAGGATACCGTGGATAGAGAAGGTTAGAAATGAAGAGGTATTAGAAAGAATTGGAGAACAGAGAACTTAATGGAAGTCAATTTATATATTAGAGAGAGAAACAGTAGTTAAGAGGAGTAGAGGAAAACCTACATTAGATTACCGTTCGCAAAAAATTAAGGATGTTCTGGTTTTAGGGAAATGTGAAGATTAGCTCAGGATAGGAAGGAGTGGAGGTGTGTGTCATGACGATCATTTGTCCATTAGTTGAATCTGTTCAAATTTGCATTTTAATCATAGCAATTATCTAGTCTATACCAAGCCCGTCTAACCTTTTTAACATTTGGGCAAAATGAACGATTTAAATATTATTGACGGGCCTCTCGTTATTGACGCATTGATGATTCCTATTTTAGTTATTTAAACTTTTTAATGTCATGTTTGTCAAGTATCTGTGCTACTGCTCACCAGCTTCGGTCGTTCGATCTGTACTTACCTGATTTTTTAATCACGAGCCGCCACTGGCAGAAATATAAAATTTTAGTAAAATATTGTTTTTATGTCGACAATGAACGCGAGCGGTTGATGTGCTCCGAGAACGTACGAATTTTGAAGGACGCTGTTGGCAACAGCTTCCAAGTTATCAAATGGAAAGCGTTCCATCTTGTGCCCGGCCCCGCTGTAACAATCTAGGTTTCAGTAATTTCTTTCCCATTCGTTTTCTCACTACTTGAGAAAGCATTAATCACAACGGAAACAAACGAGTTTGTCTGTTCCGTCCTTCCGTATTTAAATAAATGTCTTAATTTGAAATTCAAATGGAAAAGGATCGCGTAATGTCAGACGAATAGTACGTACCGCTGTCTCTGGCGTTTGACTACGAAAAAATTGATACATATTTATTTTGTTTTCGGCGTTGGAGATTGCAAAGTGCTTTTTTCTTTCGTCTGTGTACAGGGTGTAGCAAATACGGTACGAAATCAAACTGATGACCAAAGTATGACCAAGACCATGTCTACGTCTAAGTATTGGGCTTGGTCTTACTCAAATACTTCTAGTCTTGACCTTGGTCTTGATCTAACTCAAATACTTCTAGTCCAAACCTTGGTATTGGTCTTACTGAAATACTTCCAGTCTAAATCTTGGTTTAGTCTTACTGAAATACTTCTAGCCTCGATCTTGGTCTTGGTCTTGCTCAAATACTTCTGGTCTTGACCTTGGTCTTGGTCTTTCTCAAATACTTCTAGTCTCGACCTTGCTATTGGTCTTACTCAAATACTTCCAGTCTAAATCTTGGTTTGGTCTTACTGAAATACTTCTAGCCTTGACCTTGGTCTTGGTCTTACTCAAATACTTCTGGTCTTGACCTTGGTCTTGATCTAACTCAAATACTTCTAGTCTCCACCTTGGTATTGGTCTTACTTAAATACTTCCAGTCTAAATCTTAGTTTGGTCTTACTGAAACACTTCTAGTCTAAATCTTGGTTTGGTCTTACTGAAATACTTCTAGCCTTGACCTTGGTCTTGGTCTTACTCAAATACTTCTGGTCTTGACCTTGGTCTTGGTCTTACTCAAATACTTCTAGTCTCCACCTTGGTATTGGTCTTACTTAAATACTTCCAGTCTAAATCTTAGTTTGGTCTTACTGAAACACTTCTAGTCTAAATCTTGGTTTGGTCTTACTGAAATACTTCTAGCCTTGACCTTGGTCTTGGTCTTACTCAAATACTTCTAGTCTTGACCCTGGTCTTGCTTATTTAATCTGATACAGTTCTTTTATTAATTATTCTAATCATAAATTTTTCCTTTATATAAAAGTATATAAATTATCCGCATTATGACCACTACAACATACTAATTCTTAAAGGTCATCGTTTTTACTGAAACAAGGATAACCTCGTCACATTATTCTAACATGTAACATATCAGCCCTCTGGCGAGCAGGGGCATTGAAGAAACTCCAATCTGTCATAAATTTCCTTAATCAAACAATTACGTCAGCGATGTCCAAACAGCCTGCCGTATTATTGCCTATTTTTATAATACGCTTGCTATTTAGGAAATGTATAAATTTCCTAGGATATATGTCTAATATAATTTAGTTCACACATTTCCGGGCGAGTTTAGGAATTGTAACAATTTCCTAGGAATTGTATACAATGAGGGATTTCATTCATTTCCGATATCATTTATATAATGAATTTAGGTTAAATGAATAAGTCCTTTTATTTTAATAAAAATTTCATTTCCGAAATCTCTTAGTCTGTCATGCTTGAAAAGTAGCAACCCTAGATAGGAATCGTAATGTAACAGTGTCAAAATGTAAAACCCTTTCTCCTTGTTATTATGATTAAATCATTGGATAGAGTTAATGTGCCCATTTTTATACAGCATATACCTATTAAGTTGATTTACGAGGGTGGATTGATAAGTTTCCGGCCTGACCAAGAAAAACAAGGTTTTTAAAAATTTTTTTTTTTTATTTCTCAACATAATCTCCTCCAAGGCTGATACATTTCTCATAGCGGTGTTCCAGTCTATTAATGCCATCTCTATAGACTGATTCGTCAAGCTCCTCAAAATAACCATTTACAGCTTCGATTACTTCTTCATTGTCCGCAAATCTCTTACCGCCA
>NW_020438903.1:362593-379483 GCF_000699045.2 Agrilus planipennis | reverse complement strand
CTAATCAAGTGGATTTTCAGGAAACGTTTTATTTCACTTAACTAAATTAGTTATTATTACTACAAATTATTATGTTTTAAAAATCGGTGTGCGCTATTGTTTTATACCTCCTAAATAGAACAAGATTTAAGCATTTAAGTTAGCTCAATTTTTTCTTTGAAATTATACGTATTCATTGTTATTATCCAATATTTTTCGTACATTTATTTTATTTATTATTATTAATGTGGAAAAAAAATAGAATTTTATCAAATTTTTAATTTAAACGAAAAATTGCCCTCTAAACAAAATATTGTATCCTCGCCTATTTTTGCTGCTATATTTAGTCTTCTTCTAAATGTGCTATAAAATTAACTATTACTATTCTAAATTTTGTACACACATTGTCAGGGGTACAAAAAAGAACCTAGAGTACCTGTTAATATAAAAAAAAAATACTGTTCCTAAAGTATAGAAAGATTGTAGGTAAATCCTGTTTTATTCTTAATGTGTCGTGTGTCCTGCAAAACGCATACTTTTTTTAATTCAAATAATCCCATACGAATTTTCGTACACTTTTAAGGATGTTAATTTTCGCGAATAGGAAAAACTACCCTAGATAAAAATGTTCAGTCTCTCACAGTCCCTGAAAGCGAGACTCAAGTCTCCGTCTCTCATCGAGTCTCTTTGGTGTGGCTGAAAGAGACTGTCGAGAGACTGTCAAAAAAACTGTTTAGTGTCTCTGAACGAGAGACTCGAGTCGCTCATAGAGAGATCCTCATTTCGTATACAGACTCGTTCAACATACTTCAGAGATCCCAGTCTTTCTACGAGAGACTCGAGTCTCAATTTTGAAGTTTTATTCATTCAGTCTCTCTGTGAGAGACTCGAATCTCTGAATTAACAATTTTATCGTTCGAGTAGCGATTTCATTCATTTCCGATATCATTTATATAATGAATTTAGGTTAAATGAATAAGTCCTTTTATTTTAATAAAAATTTCATTTCCGAAATCTCTTAGTCTGTCATGCTTGAAAAGTAGCAACCCTAGATAGGAATCGTAATGTAACAGTGTCAAAATGTAAAACCCTTTCTCCTTGTTATTATGATTAAATCATTGGATAGAGTTAATGTGCCCATTTTTATACAGCATATACCTATTAAGTTGATTTATATCAACTCAGGGATAAAATATCTTCAGAATGTGTAAAAATGCTATTAGAAGCTTAAGGAAAAGTGAGCTCGAGGGAAATCGTCTGCATGTTTATAAATAAGGTAATAGTAGTTTTAAGGTTTTATAGCCGTTATAACTATGCATAATCAAGTTATTGTAATAAAATACAATGAGATTCTTGAATCTCCCTAAGTTTAATGCATGCATTGCTAAGTTGATGTAATCCAAGGCATATTTGCTTCTGAAAACGGCTAATCAAGTGGATTTTCAGGAAACGTTTTATTTCACTTAACTAAATTAGTTATTATTACTACAAATTATTATGTTTTAAAAATCGGTGTGCGCTATTGTTTTATACCTCCTAAATAGAACAAGATTTAAGCATTTAAGTTAGCTCAATTTTTTCTTTGAAANAACAATTTTATCGTTCGAGTCTCTCATACAGAGACTGTGAGAGATCCATAAAAACACCTACGCAATAACTGAGAGACTGTGAAAGTCTGTGAGAGACGCTCTCAGAGACGCTGAAAGACTCTGAGAGAGTGAAAATTTTTGTCTAGGGTAATACTTTTGAATTCAGTATTAGTCTTTTGTATCCGGATATAATTTGAATTGGTAATAAATTGTTTGGGCGAATTTTCAGTGCTGCGTTCTATACGTTTCGCATGTATTTTTGAAATAACAGTGAATTTGAATTAACAATTTATGTGCCGTTTGGTTGCAGTAACGTTTCAGAATGGAATTATCAGCCACGCGTTTTAATATGGACCGATGTGAATGTTTATCGATGGACTGCTGGCCGCATTGAACTTTTTCGTAGTTCACTAAATCAATGCATTCGACAGTCAGTAATAATTCGACAGTAGCTAAAACAATGTCGCGAGAAACTAATTTATTCCCTGTCTGAACGGAATTTGTATAATCTATTAATTTGCTTTCCGACTTGATGGACGACCACTAAATATAATTAAAACATGTTGTTCGTTACGTTCCGTCGAATATAGCAATTTTGTCGGCAAAAAGCTCGCATATGTGCTACATGCATCCTTTTAACGTATTATACTAATAATTGGGTGCTCAATTTTTCGACAGAAAATACACAATTTGTAAATAGTATAAAGTGATTGATTTATTAGATTTTCCACAATAAAACTGGGAATATAGACATTACACTGTGGATAAAATAGGGGAGAGTTGAATTTTCGCATAAACCTTCCTTTTGTGGGTCTAGAAATGATAATTGAGTTTTTACGAAAAATTAATAATTCGTTTATTGCCTGTAATATATAGATACCGTTTATTCAACTAAAACAAAGTTATCTTCACATATACTATATTAAAAACACAAACAACAAATTTCTACCTACTTTCACTGATATAATAAACAACAAAAAAATAAACAAAATATCTTAATATTAACGAAACCATACTCACATTCATATATTTTTGACAAAAAGGATATACAAACAACAAACATTCTTTAACTTATAAAATAAAAACAAAAACTCGAAACATTTCTACTTTATATGGTTAAACCCCCACCTTACCATTATTTTTTATTATATCTATTCGCTATCTTTTCTTTCTTCTTTTTTTTTTAAGATTTATTTAAAAATACCTACTCCATCTCCCTTTACACCTATATTCTCATGGCACTTACTCAATGTTTTATTCTCCATACCTTTTTCTATTACATGCCGCAAGTTTTCTATTTTAATTCCACAAATCCTACATTTTTCTCTCCTCTTTCAACCATTTATTTATTTCTGATACATTCATTCCCCATTCTAAATCTTCCTATTATCTCTTCTGCATATTTTGAACATTGAATCTTCTCTTTTCATTTCTTTAGATCTATTCTTTATCTTATTACTTACATTCAATCTCTTGTTTTTCCATTAAGTTAGTTGTTCCTTGCTGACTCTTGTTGCTTCTATAGTCTTATCGCTTTCCTCGTCATATTTGTTTCTCATCCCTATTCTCATATCTTTTTTCTTATATCGTCGTCTTTTAATTTTTCCAACTTTTCCTTATATTTGATCATTCTTCTTCTTGTTTCTTCTACCATTTCTCCACGTTCGTTTCACTCTTTATTATATAGTCTGATGTGCTTATTTCTAACTTCTTTCTAAAAATAAGACCCATTATATATATCTTTTATAAATTTGCCTGTAATAGATTAACATTTTTCAATCACAAATAGACGTGGATAGACCTATTGAGGATAATTTTAGAGAAATGGGATGATTAGCTCAGGAAAGAGTAGAGGTGTGTGTCCAACCAATCTTAGGACTGACGATCCTATTTATGATGAAACCCCTAGAAGCAACTATTACTCATAAATTTTAAGCATGTGCATGTACCTTGAGAAACATAAAAGTTGGAATTTTTTAAATCGAATTTCTCAAAAATCGTTAGTCAAAAGAAAGGAATGTCGTATTCTTTGTAGGCAATTTCCCAAGCTACAAATCTGATAACTTCAGTTTTAGATAAAAGTAACTATTAGCGAATTTCTAAAACAATGAAGATGTCTAAATATACATAAATATTCGTAACCCAGAAAGGCACCCACGTATAGATTTCTTGACAACAGAGCAGCTACATTAGCTGCTGCTTTTTTTTTGGTTTCCTGCTTATCTAAAACGGTTATAGTTTCTCATTTACCAACACCAAATCCCATGACCCACTTCGTTAATCCCCTAACTGGGAGAAACCTGTGCCAGTTGCTATCTGTATAGATATTTATTCTACACATACAGAATGTCCCACAGCGATAAGTGAGTCAGGATAACCAGGAACTCGAAAGTTTGCATTGTCAGTTCGGACGGACTATTTTTGACTTTTGATTACCTTCGGTCATATTGAACATGAACACCAACTCTATCCTCAATGCAACTTCTTATCGGGGAAATGAATTGCTTCATTACCTACAGGAATCGAAAAAAGGAAATCAAAATTAACCTTTTATGGATATTTTTTGAAAGGAAAACAAAAATTCAAGAAGATATCCTTATCACTCTAAATTTACTTACTCCATCGTGCCCATTTAATTCATTTCCGAAGGTAGTGTTGTCATGACTTTCGATCTTCAAAACATAAACAGTTTTTCTGTGAAGTTTTAGCCTATTTCACCAAGTTTCCACAAGGAAGCCTCAGGATAGGAGTGCCTTTAGATTTTACGATGTAAACAGTAAAAGTGTATATACACTTCAGGTTTTTGAGACTTTTGATCTACACGTCGAGAACTACAAGAATCCAAAGATTCAAACTCGACATAAGAAACAAGAAAATCTACTGGCTACTTGGTAGACACACCAACCTTTCAATATACAACAAAATACTTCTGGACAAACAAATCCACAAACCAGTGTGAACTTATGGCTTACAGCTATGCGGATGTGCCAGACAAAGGAACATCTTAATCATCCAGAGATTCCAGAAAGTACTTAGAAATATTGTTAATGCGCATTGGTACATTAAAAACAATGACCTCCATCGGGACCTTCAGATGGACACCGTTGACGAGAATATCATGAATGAGTAACGAAGAACGGCTCCACCAATACGTGAATGCTGAGATAATCTGGCTCCTTGGCAACACTAACCTGAGAAGAAAACTCAAGAGAGTGAAACTTTGAACTAGCAAAGTAATATCATCATCATATCATAAGGTCGTCAGTCCTAAGACTGGTTGGACATGCACCTCCACTCTTTCCTATCCTGAACTAATCTTCGCATTCTCCTAAATCTAGAACAACCCACATCGTTAACTATTTACGAACAGTAATCTAATCTAGGTCTACCCCTCCGAACTTTCGTTTCTACCTCTGACTAGACTTTCATGCCTGAGAAGGTGTCCTACTAACCTATCTCGCCTATTTCTTATTGACTTCCATACAGTCCTCTGTTCTCTTACTCTTTCTAATACCTCTTCATTTCAAACCATCTCTATCCACGGTATCCTCATCATTCGCCAAGCAAAGTAATAATCAAGATAATAATAATAAGTCAGTGAAAAGCAGAGTAATGTGGGGTACTGTTACACGTTGCTTTAGTGTAAACTAAATTATGAATCCCTAAGGTACACTACTGAGTAAGACCTTCGTTTTTTGTCCATAGTTAAGTTTGATCAGAAGCAAATTACTCATCGATGTTTTTATCAGATCGTAATTTACAGTAAATACCTTTGGGTTGTTTATTTATAAATAAAAAAAATATTTCAGAGAGTTTGACAGAGGACCATTTTCCGTAAAGATCTAGCGCAATCCTTTGCCAATACGCGTGTGCAGATATAGAGTTTTAAGGGTAATTAAAAAAATATGGGTTGGGTACCCATCCTTATTAAATTTCCGCTATTCAACATAGTTTAATAATTCCTTTACTTTTCGTGAGCAGGCTTTGATCTATAAGTCGTGGTGGGACATCCTGTATACGAGCGCAAACATCGCTTCATAATCTTTATGTTTGTCTTGAAGCGACTGAGCATTTATTATACGTACTACATACGTAGATTATGTTACGCGAGAAGCTTCTGCCTTGCGATATGTAATATGTAGCGACATTAGGATGTATCCAGAGCTTTTGCTTTCGATAAGGTAACTCGTATAGATAACAGGTGCATGCAGCAGTTTCTGCACGGCAAAGGGATTCATTTCATTATATCTCGGGGGTAACGATGCATTGTGAACGAAACTGGCAACAAACAAATATTATTAGAGACAAGTTTCGTTTAAATTATAGTTTGATCATTAGTGGAGAATATCATTTTGCTTTAAATAAATTTTCAAGTTTGTTTATTTGTCAGATAAGAAAATTAATTTTAATTAATTCTCTGGATTAATTCTTCTTTAAAAACGTTGTCTTTAATAAAACAAAATCAATTCTATATTCGTAAACAGTTAATTTAGAGACTTGAAAAGGAATGGAGGTACGTGTCCAAGCAGTTATCGGACCATTGATGATGCCAGTGGACTGAAAGTGATCGCGATTGCGAACAGAGTTCACTACAATGTTGATATCTGCAGACGATATTATTAAATGTCAATCACTATACAGTGCTAGCAATGTTCTAAACATATGCTTAGGATACTTTCTTATTTAAAACATATTAGTTATACTTCGTTTACATTCTGTAGCGATGTGACCTTCAGTTTGACAGACGCAAAGTAGAAAGGAACAGCACTAGACCAGAAAAGGAAGGAGACAACTCTCGGCCAAACTCTTAACCCTTGAGGAACGTGTAATCCCTACAGTACTGCATGGAAAAATTGACCATTTTATCCACTACAATTGCATTGCTCAAATGTGCTGTTATTGGTACCATTTACTACTGAAAATATCAACGAGATGTTTATTTATATTTGAAGATATATTAAAGGCTTTAACGCTTGTTTTCGACTCGCACTGTTATTCATGATTGAACAAAACTTTTGGCAGGTACTGTATGAAAAAGTATTTTTAATGAACAAGAGTCGAGAATACAATGAGCTTTTTTCTCCGTACTTACGATTTTGTCAGCTTGCATCAAAGACATTGAAAAGGGCACATCGCTAGAGAAAGTAAATGAAATATACTCGTAGGTCTATTTTGACAACTTTGACATCCTTAATTAGAAAGGACATTGTCAACGTGCATTAATCCACAATTAGTTTCTCATCATCTCCAATGTTACCGCTTAATTCTGTCTGTCTGTGTTTGTTTATTCTCTTTTTTGTTGCATTTGATTGGACAAACGTATTACATGTATAACGTACGGACATTAAAGCCAACCCATTGTTAGTTCTTCTAAAAATTATTTTAGAACATTCTTGCAAACGTTGATACCATTTGTTGAAGTGGATTTCACAAGAACGATTTTACTCATTTTCCTTGTCTTGAGTTAGCAAATGGAACTAAGAAAAAACAACTCAAAAAAGTGTTCTTCGTTTTATGTGTGTGTGTGTGATGTGTCTTGCAAGTTGGGAGTGAAAAATGAGGATTTCTAGTGGCAGACGAACAATAAGGCGAACGACGACTTTTCTGAAGCAGTTAACCACTTGTCTGGTCCAATTCGCAGGGTAAACGTCTTCGTCGCAGTCCAGTTATCGATTTGCAGTCAAGTTGCATCAAGTCGATCCAATTGGCCGTGCCAAGAGGAAATTGTCTCAAGAGTAGCATCGAAGCAGCCAAGTGTCGAACCTTGTTTTGGCTTCAGTTTCGAATGTCGGCTAATGGATGAACGGAATAGCCCAGACTTACGGTCATTCTCAAGAACTGAAATTAACGCGGCCATGACTTTTCATTGAAATAATTAAATAGAACAATAAATTGATTGGGTTATGTTCAGGGTTGGTCAGCCATTCTTAAAGTTACATGAACAATTTTTTGATATCGATTTACCATGTCTTTTTATTAATTTACAAGCTTTTACCCAATAATTATTTATAACAACAATATCAAAACAAATTAACAAATTAAAAAGTCGCTAAAGTCTCTCTTGGCGAACTCTTCTTCATAAAATTTTAAGTCAAGATTAAGCAGTTGTTGAAAGAACGTTTCAGTCTGGTCGTCTAACTATGTGACTCGATGAATCCAAATTCGAGGTCAATTTAACCGCAGCACGTCAAGGTTTCGACATAACTTCAAAATCCACTAAAACAGTTGATTATGATAATCCCAAACGATATTAAATCGAAAATCCGTAATCAATCAAGTTTTCTACTAAATGTATAACTTCATAATACTTTAAACCCCTAACCCAAAAACCTTATGACCGCATAACCCTATAAACTTATGACCCCATAACCCTATATCCCCATAATCAGAATACTGAAACAGTATTGATCTATTCGTGGTACAGATCTCATTGGGGCGAAGCGAGCCGAAGACGAGCAAAGCTCCATTTTTCCCCGATTCAGGACTAGGTTGAAACGCTTCTTCTCTTAAACGACTTATAGTTCAAATTTTGCACAAAGTTAATGTACAGTCTGGAGTAGGTTTGTAAAAAATAATTTTTAAAATCAGACATACCATAGAGGAATAATCACCAGAAAAAAATTCTTTTTGTTTTCTCAAAAACGATCAATCTCAAATTTTCGAATTTGGGACTAAAATGACCATCTTGAGACTGTCTACAGTCCAAAAATATAAAATCGCATTCGGACATAGCACAGAGGAATAATCGGCAAAAATTGTTTGATATTGGGAGGAAGCTAGCAAAGCGAGTGATCGGTCGGACAATTCGTTACGTGTTATAGTACATACCTACTGCTTCACCCCATTTCATCTTGCAGCATACTGCGAAGATTACCTAGTAAAATTAAAACAGAATATCCTCTTGATTGCCAAGATGTTGATGTCTACAATTACGAAATGTACCTATCCCGCGAGGAGATAACTTTAATTTTCTGAAAGGTACGTCACAAATAGTTTCATGATATATTAACTAATATATGTAGGGATTTAATTTGATAGCATAAACGTTACTGAAAATCGTAGTGTCCTTTTTTCTTATTTATTTACAAGTATATACAGAGCTGATATTTACAAGAAAACATACGCGATCCTCGAACAACCTTCTTCTTTTCAATCTGAACAACGACTTCCTTAACATCAATCACCAACTTCCAAACGCGCTACCTGCTACCCCCATGGGTAGAGTACCATAAAACCATAAATCGTTGTTCGAGCATTCGCTGTCTTTATTCATAACATTTTAAGTAATATCTTATTTTCTATTAATACCTAACTTGACTTTATTAATTAATTCTACACGCTCCCGATACCACATATATACAATACTTGAACGTATTTAATACGTGTAATAGAAGTCCTTAGGAGGAATGCAACCTTTAAGGGATCATACGATTTTTACGACTTATCGTCCATTGTGACTTGATTTAATGTCGAGAATTAGCAGAATCTAAGGTCTGAAAGAGTTTTGACAAAGGATCATTTCCGTATGGATCTAACGAGGTCCTTTGGCGAGAATCAATGTCTTATAGCCGAAGTAATGGGAAAAATCGGAAAACTGTAAATTTGAAGGTCTAGTCAGAGACACATTAGAGCAGCAGTCGGGGAACTTTTTTAATCATTACCCCAAAACAGTAGCGGTGTTAGGGTAGGGCGCGGTTGGGCGATCGCCCAGGGCGCCGGACAAAAGGGGCGCCGCAGGCGCCCTCCACCTCATTCTCAAAATTAAGCGGACGGAAGCCCTAAATTAAGTGGATTTTTTTTATGTTGGCAACACTTGAACGGAACGTAATCCGTTCGATCGGAGTTTATTTTACAGGGAATCCCCAATCAAAGAAAAACACATTGTCTATCTCCTTTTTGCCCGATCAAAATGTGGTTACACCTATTTTTGTTTTAAATTTCATCAAAGATCGCTACTTACAAGAACTGTATCCAAATGTATGGATAGCATTGCGAATATTACTGACTATACCTGTAACGGTTGCTAGCGGGGAGCGGAGTTTTTCAAAGCTGAAGCTGATAAAAACCTATCTTCGATCAACAATATCTCAATCTAGATTGACAAACTTAGCAACTTTGTCAATTGAAAACGAAATTGCTGAAAACATAGACTTTGATAACCTTATAAAAGAGTTTGCTGATAGAAAGGCCAGAAAAGTAAAATTTTATTAGTTTGTTTCTAATAAATGGTTATTTTTTATAATAAATAATTATTTGTTTTAATAAATGGTTATTTCATTATATGCTTTCCCTTTTTTCCTATGGGTTTGAATTGTAGTTGGAGGGCGCCGTAGAAATCTCGCCCAGGGCGCTGGTAATGGTAAAACCGGCACTGCCCCAAAATATTTTTGTGTAAGTTGATATTACCCCATGGCGAAGGGCAAAAAAAAAACGAAATCGCCTCTTTTTAGCATCTTTCATATTATAGCCCCCATGATAATTTTGAAAAGAAAACAATAACTAAAAATTTATTTTATCTTGACGGCATGGCATGGACTGAGCAGGTAGCCGGGGCTGTGCTTGACTGCGCAAAGATATACAGGCCTGACGCTGGAACCTGGCGGAAATTTTAAAATGGCGTGGATGCGCGGTGGCAAAAGTAGGCAGTTTTAGGTATAAAGATTACAGCCCTCATCCTTCAGTATTCCTATCAGGGGCGTAGATTAAATATTTAAAAATAGGGATCAGTGAGCAAGTAATAGACAGACAAACAGAAGAACTAATTGTTGATGTTGGTGACAGTGAAAGAGATTCCCATGATGAGAGTGAATGTGAAAACTAACTATAAAATAAAAGCAATAGGTTAATTCTTTTTTTTTGATAAGTCATGTTTTGCATTATTAATTACCCCGGTTCCCCGACCGCTGTATTAGAGGTAGAAATAGGAGTAGGAGAGGTAGAGGTAGACCTAGATTAGATTACTGTTCGCAAATAGTTAAGGATGTAGATTGTTCTAGTTTTAGGGAAATGCGAAGTTTAGCTCAGGATAAGAAAGAGTGGAGGTGCGTATCCAACCAGTCTTAGGACTGACGACCTTATGATAATGATAATGAAAAAAAAAAAAATTTCTAATTGTAATTATACGTTTTGGGGACTTATTTTGGCTGGGAAATTTTAATACATTCTCGAAAAAGGTGGGAAAGATTTTTAAGACTTGATTCCCGTAAAGCACGTACTATTTACGTATACATATACGTAGGTGCATGTACCTACAGATGCTCTAAAATTCTACGTTGAGGCTTCGAAAGGCAGAATACTTTTCAAACAAAAACACTTGTGGTTGCGAAGTTGGCTGGCTGCTCACATTCCAATTCCATTTCTCTTCCATGTTGTGTTGTGTATCGTCTGCTTCTTGCTAACCCAATTAACGCACCAAAAGGCCTTTCAGGATTGACACTTCTGGACAGTAATTTAATTAAGTTGTAAAGTAAGCAGCTAAATTATCGCACAAGTTGCTCAACGTCTTACGTTTAAACTTTGCAATTTCGCTTTAAAAAGGATAATTAGCTGTAAGTACCCTTCATTAATTATTATGGGTAGGATTTTGTTTTCGTTTAGATTTGCAATTAGCGAATCTGAATTGGTAAGGAAATAATTTTAATTAAAGGGATTCTTTTCACTTCCCTTTGTAGTAGGTATCCTTAAATAAAAATAAACTTCAGACAAATCTAAATATATATATGTATATAAAATACTAATGTGCGTACGTAAAGACAGGGTTTTCTCTATCACCACCAACTCCTATCAACTTCCCGTTGGGGTGGTAAATACCCCTTGGTCTCTTACTGAAAGTAAAGGAGTTTGGTCGCGGTGGGTGAAAGTGGGTGGCGAAAATGTGAAAAAATATTTATCTGTCCTTTTCTAACTTATGAGACAACTGTTATAATCGATCTAGAATGTTCTAGAAGGTGCTAAAAATGTCTGGAATGATCTAGAAAGTTCCAAATTGTGTGCAACCGTTAAAAATCGATATGGAATGTTCCAGAAAGTTCTAGAAATATCTGGAATGATCTGGAAAGATCCAAATTGTGTGCAACTGTTAAAATCGATATGGAATGTTCCAGCAAGTTCTAGAAATATCTGGAATGATCCGGAAAGTTCCAAATGTCTGCAATTAATTATCAAGGATTTCTAGAATTTTCTAGATTTTCTCAAAATATTCCAGAACGATCTAGTATTATTAAGAAATTTTATAAAGGTACAGGGTGATATATAAGATACAAATCTATATTATCTACGTTAAAAAGTGGATCCTTAAATACTTTATATACATTAAACATGCGATGTATTTTAACCCGAGCAACGCCGGGTTTCGCTGCTAGTAAATAAATAAAATTTCAGAAGCATTTAATGAATCAACTTTTATACTATTCACATTATCAAAATGGTTTTAGGAGTTTTAAAGCTACTTTCTTATTTTAATTCTTGCGAAGTTGGAGATTACCTTGTAGGTGATAGATATCAAATGGATACACTTTTATTATCCTAAACTTCTCTAATAAGATTTATAAGTTTCGGTGGTGCAAGGATGATGAACATTGCTTTTTAATTGAATCAGACAGTATCATGATCTTTATTGTTCTTTTGATGACAAACCCCTAAAGAAAATTTTGAATAAGGTACTCATATACTGTATCTGTTTGCTCAAACCAATTCCCATTTGATTATTGTTCACTAATAATTCACGTTGAGCTACTTATGAAATTTTTAATTTAGTATCTGTAATAATAATCATTACAATTATGCTATTGACTTCGAAATGAAAATGAAGGAATTGGGAATTACAGGCAACAAAGTTTATAAATGTAGGGTAATGGAAAAAAAACGGAAGAGGTTGCACTTGGTCGTAAAATTTATAGGCTGCGAAGGCAGAGCTGTTGAGTCTGCTCGACACTTTATATGGAAATGAGTAAGCGATGGTATAATTATGTAGAGGATTATTAGATTACTCCCATTTAATCTTGTAGCGCAGCATCGCCGTAACGCGCGAGTTTTTATTACATTTAACGCGGATACATAAAGTTTGCGTTAATTAATGTCCGGCAATAAACTCGACGGTAGAGGGAGCGACGTGGCGTAGGCGGCGCCATCTAGCGCGCGACAACTGATGTGTATGTGTTGTTATAAAATTGAACGGGGCTCGTAATGGCAACGGCAATCAGGCACAGTGTGCTCTGCACTTTAAGCGTTCGTTACTCGCTCTGGCGACAAACAAGTAACGAGCACAGTCAAGTACGGTAATTAGCCAATTGCAGAATAATTGACGCACCATTTACTACACCTGCCTACAGTGCAACGGCCTCTACCAGGTACCATCGATCTCTTTAAACGTGGCTAGCCTATTTTTTAACTTTGCATTTACATAAAAATATGTGTACAATGTAACATACTGAATTTCGGCGAGTTATGTTCAATTTTCGATTTTTTTTTTGTGGCGTTATATTGGTACTCATGTCTTTATATATACTTATACCGACATGTTCAACCATGTTGAATGTTCAGTTAATTTTTGTCAACTGCTTTGCTTGCACGTATTTTGGCTCGTCTCTCGATTTTTACCTATTCCAAAAAATGGATCAAAGAATCTGTATGAAAAACAGAATTAAGTGCGCGGTCGCATTCCGAATGTTGACTGTGACATATGGTGAAGCTATTATGGACCGAAGCAACGTTTATCGATGGTACAAAATGTTTTCAGAGGGCCGAGAAGACGTGAACGACGAAGAGTGTGCCGGATGACAGACGAAAACATTGATGAAGTGATGAAAATAGTATTGATCGAATCACCGTTGTAGAAATTGCTAAGGACGTAAGCATATCGATTGGCTCCTGCTATTCGATTTTTACCAATGATTTGGGCATGAGACGGGTCGCCGCGAAATTCGTACCAAAATTGCTCAATTTCGACTAAAAACAGCATCGCATTTACATTGCTAAGGAGCTGTTGCACTCTGTCCTCGAAAATCCAAATTTGCTCCAGAGGGTCATAACTGGTGACGAATCATGGGTTTATGATTATGACGTGGAATGCAAAGCTAAATCATCTCAATTGAAGTTGCTGAAGAAAGCGCGTCAAGTTAGGACGAATGTGGGGGTTTTGCTTGGAGTTTTCTTCAACTGCAAGGACGTGGTGCATCATGAGTCCTTACCACAGAGTAGAAGGGTCAATAAGGAATATTACCTGCAAGTTATGCGCAATTTGCGCGGAGCAATCTGCCAGAAACGCTCGAATTTGTGGAAGAACAAATATTGGCTTTTGTACCATGATAACGCCCCTGCTCACACATCGTTGCTTGTGCGCGAATTTTTGGCCAAAAACAACACACTAATAATGCCGCAGCAACCGTATTGCCCTGACCTGCCTCCTTGCGACTTTTTGTTGTTCCCAAAACTGAAGAGGCCCGTGAAAAGACGACGCTAAAAATGATTTGTTTGAACAATTTTTTGGTTGAACTTACAATTTAACCTCAATGAACACCTTGCGTAACTATTTATGCCACTCTGCATCTTTAGTATTATATGCAAGCTAATCAAAAAAATTACGTTACGTTGTACTCATAGGCTTAGCCAATTATTTGATTAATCTGTGCCCTGTATTGTGAAGGCAATGAGCATTGAACAGGATTGACTATTAATTATATTTAAAAGCATTTTTATTTATCCACGAAGATGTATCTTCTACAAACAGGACACTGGCAAAGTAATAATGGGAGGGGGGGGGCAAATCTTCAACGAATGTCACAACTCTAATTAAGACATTAACTGTTACAAAATAATAGAAAGGTACCTAATTATATGTACTTCGTTACTTAGCTAACTATTTTGTGTTGATACTGCTTGTCTTAATTACATATGTGTGCTCTTTCAAATTTTTGAATGTTGTATTGTATTCTCTTATAAATTTATCTTAGAGTGTTGTAGTACCTTATCAGAGATTTCAGGTTTGAAGTGGATTTTTTATTTATGAATTGCATATTTTGTTTAATAATAAGTCAGATATAACAATGAGTAAATTTTTGACTATTTTGAAAAATGTTGGAAAACATGGTTTATTAATCTTTTATTCTTTTCAGGTAAGCGAAGGAAATCTTAAAAGTTACATTGCCAACTAGAGCATAAGTAGGGTGAGTCTTATTTGTCATTAAAAAAAAAAACATAATTTGTAAAAATACCCGAATAGGGTTGCAGGTTAATTTTGAGATCAAAATTCTTTATCTTTTTGTTTTTGTACATTTAATTTGAAATTATTATTTAATGAAGTTAAAAAAATTTTAGAGATGTCTACAAGTAGTGGATATTTTAACCAGTTAAATTTAGTATTTTTTATGGGAATTTTGTTGTTAGTCGTAATTCCTGTTTTTCCGCTATATGTTAAATTGTTGACTTCATACAAAAATCAAAGCAATTTCGCTGTTTCGGTTTTTATAATATCTTTGTAAAGCATTAATTTTTCAGTGGAGTATAAACTCGATGACTTTGCGATAAATAATACATGATCGGTACTGAAATTTTTACCTTTAGATAAATTACCTGCGGGCAAAAGCCGCTGTATGTATATGGTGTAATAATATGACTTAAGATTTATAACGTGCCTAACTGCGTATTACAACAAATATATACCTTTATTATTGGGTTAAAATCGTTGTATTGACTTCCAATAAGGTATGAATTTGAACATATATTTACTTTTTTCCATTTTTAGTGTCTATACATTATATGTGTATATGTGCGCGTATGTACAATGTACATAATGTTATTGATTACTGGATTTTACCAACTTGTATTATTTCCAGTAGGTCGAACTCTTATCTACTATTTATAATTTCCACCAATACATATTTAAATAAACTCGATGAATTCGCGATAAATATTCGATAAAGTGTGCCTAATTGACAATTAAAAACGGCACTATTGTCCTGGATTAAAGGAAAATAGTAACAATAAATTATGGAAACACGTGCCCTCGTTAGTTTTATTGTATTCGTTTAGGGTGCAGAAAAAATGCAAATTTTATCTGTTTGTCGTATTGATTTTTATTGATAGGTTACAACAAATATTACATATATGTATATGCACTACTCTCTTTGATATTAATTTTCATTCTCTACCTGATGATGATGATAATTACCTGATATGGTTACCTTGAAAGCAATAATCCCAAAGTAATTCAGGTAAAAAATAATTTTAATGTCAATTCACCAAGGTTTCCTTCGTTAATAGGGACTTCGTCAAGGTAATTGTAAAGTTATTTTAAAAGCAGAGCGATTTACAGAAGCAATCTTCTTTGACATATTAAAAATCCCTTTTATGAGAAAGCTTGGGTCGAAAAGTTGGTAAATTAAAAAAGTGGGGAAAGCGCGAATATAGGAGACGAAAAATTAGAAGAAGTTGCCGATTTTAGGTATGTAGAAAGTCAGATAAGTCAGGAGGCAAGGAGTAGTAGGCGTATAAAGCGGAGAATAGTCGCCTTCAATAAAAAGAAGTCACAGCTCGCCAACGGTTAATTTAGAAATTCGAAAAAGGTTGTTAAAGGTGTATGTTTGGAGCACGGCGCTGTACGGGTCCGAACCATGGACGGTGGGCGCGGTGGAAAAGAAAAGGTTATAAGCGTTTGAAATGTGGTGTTACAGGCGAATGGTGAGGATACCGTAGATAGAAAAGGGTAGAATTGAGGAGGTATTAGAAAGAATAGGAGAACAGAGGACTCTAGAAGTCAATATGAAATAGGAGAGATAGTTTAGCAGGACACCCTTTAAGGCATGAAGGTCTAATCAGAGACATATTAGAAGCTGAAACGGGAGGGAGAGGTAGAGGTTAGGGTTTGTCGGTTTTTAAAAACCGGTTTTTTGGAGAAAATTATGAAATTCGAAAACCGGCTTTTTAGTAGAAAATATCGGTTTTCAATGTATGAATAACACTTAAAAAAAATTTGAAAATGACAAATGTAGCCAAATGTACCAGATTGATGAAAACACTGTTGCAAGCGGTCTGGTTCTTGGAATCATATCGGACCGAAAACCAAAATCAAGGTAGTTTCAGTCGTCTCGCTCGCTATATCTATTATGTTACAAATACATTATATATTCAGTTAATTCAGGCAAAAAGGACCAGATGTACTTTTAGGTATAAACCGCTTCTACTTTCTCCATCACCGAGCGGCATGGCCTAGAGGTCTAGACCATTGCTTAGCATTCGGGAGGACGCCGGTTCGATTCCGGGTCCGTCTGCCTTGGTCCAAGTTTTTCTGTGGTTTCCTTGGATCACTTAGGCAAATGCTGAGGCA
>NW_020438903.1:341547-357329 GCF_000699045.2 Agrilus planipennis | reverse complement strand
CTAGCAAGGAGATCGGGCTGAAACTATAGCTACAAGCTATCCAAGGATGGTACTATAGAATGTCACCTCAAGGTAGGCCTAGTGGCGTCATCTCTTGGTTAGGCCGGAAACTTATCAATCCACCCTCGTATATGAATAATATTAAGATTAATATGTGATGTCAGGCTGTATTATTTAAACAACTCTTTATGACTTTATAGTGTTAATTAGCACTCAAGGTCATCCGCCGCCGTTGGGAGGCAATTGATGTATAATTATAGGGGAATTCGACATACCGAAAATTTTAACCCTAATTTAAAACAGGTATATGGAAGGGAAGTAGGCATTATCCAACATGACAAGGAGGACTGCCGAAAATAATAATAAAACTGTGGAGCATATATGCATGGTAAGAAATGTCTAAATGTGTGTATTTAGATCTATATTTAAATGAAAAAAAATTAAAAACATCGATAAACTTTACCATGGAAATGTTCATACGACTAAAAGTGTCACACTTGGCCGAATTCAACCGCGGGCGATACCAACTACCTGTTATTTATGAATAAAATTGTACTATTATAACCGTAAAGTTTAGGCTGGGTTTCCCTTGGGGAAAGTCGGATAATTTGGTTTCTGAGATGACAGTACTCACAGCACAGAATAATATAGGTTGTTTGTATTCTTTCGTTAGGTTTACGTTTGATTATAGATTTGTCGACCTGATAATAATAGTCCAATAATTGTAACAACACTAAACAACATTATTTACACAAGGATATCGATATAGTTCGTACAGTAAATTTTACAAATTTGATAAGTCTGGCAATTGGGGAGTGAAGTGTGCGTTGTCGTACCGATCAGATTAAGGTCTCTTTTGTTGATGATTACTCTTTTTTAGTCCATAATTTCTTCTCTCATTTGAGAAGTCATCAGAAGGGAAAAAAGGTGTGGCCGAGATAAGCGAAATTAAACTTTGGGGGTAGTGGGCGGAGACAGTTTAATACTGTTAGAAAAAAAAAAGGGAAGGCAATATTAAGAAAGGACACAAAGTTATAATAAGAAAAATTGACGTTCGTCGAAGGTCATGATTACTTTCGAAATTATTAAACATGAAATTTGAGTAGCGGAATTGGTTACGACATGACCATAAAAAAGGTTTCCCAAAGTGTTCTATCTTAAACATCTTTAAATGATCGTGACGAAAATACATAATTTGCCATGAAAAATTAATGATAGTTTAAAAAACGCGTGACAGACGCAACATAGGTATAGGTAATTAACGCAAATAGCTATGGAAGTTTTGGACAGTCTTTCTTTTTTTAATAATAATTTTGTATGATATTTACCTTNTTAAGGATATGGGATGTTTTAGTTTTAGGGAAATGCGAAGATTAGCTCAGGATAGGGTAGAGTGTAGGTGCGTGTCCAAACAGTCTTAGGACTGATGACGTTATGATGATGAGAACAAAGCTAAAAGGATAGGTAACGTTAGTTAAGTAACTACTTTTTATTTTTATTGGTTTGCATATTAATTTGTTTAATGGGAAATATATAATCGTGACAATTTTACACATTATACATTGAGAAAACAGGCATAGAAAGATAAAAAATGAAAATACAAAATATCAATACTATCACAATGCTGCATCAGTGAAACATTTACATAAATTGAAATGTAAATGCCCGCTCCGAAACATCAAAAAAATTTACATTCAAAGAGGCTGTGCTTGCCACTATCGTCGATCGTCATCCACATCACACGCAAAAAAGGTTGCTTGATTTGGTATTGAAGTCAGAATTATAAGTTGGATCGATGATAACAACTGGCGGAGTATTAAGATCACTATAGATAAGTTTGAAAATGAAAATTAATTTGTGACCTGGTCCAGTATGGTTCTCAACGGTTTTGTTGCTATGGAATCCTAGTTGATCCGTCTTTTTTTTTTGCGGAACTCGCAAATTGACAATAAATAAAATCAATGCAATTAATGTCTACCGGTTACACATCAGTCAATTTTTGTTACTCTTCACTATAAAACTAATTTTTGTTCACTTAGTATTGTTAAGATATTATGATTTATCATTGTATTATTGTTCCTGTTATTGATTACAAACAGGCCGTTGAAAGAATAAGAGATGACTTATTCTATCAACGGTACATTCAGGTTCTGATTGATTTGGTGATTTGGTCTGATTGAGAAATAAAATAATTAAAAACTTTTGTAATGTATGAAAATAAATAAAAGTAAAACAAAAATACTGGTATGCAAGGGAAGAAAGTAGGGAATGAGCGAATGTAAAGATAGGATACGAAAAATTAGAAATGGCTGATTTTAGATATCTAGGAAGTCAGGCGGAGTAATAGGGATATAAAACAGAGGATAGCACAGGATCGAGTCGCCTTCAATAAAAAGAAGTCACTTCTATACTCGCGATTAATTTAAAAATTTGAAAAAGATTGTTAAGGGTGTATGTTTGGAACGCGGCGCTGTATGGGTGCGAAACATGGACGGTCGACGCGGCAGTAAAGAAAAGCTTAGGTTAGGTTCGAAATGTGGTGTTACAGGCTAATGATGAGTATGTCGTGGATAGAGAAGGTTAGAAATGAAGAGATATTGGAAAGAATAAGAGAGCAGAGGACTCTATGGAAGTCAATAAAAATAGGCGAGATAGGTTTGTGGGATATCTTCTCAGGCATGAAGTTCAAGTCAGAGATATATTAGAGGCAGAAACGGAAGTTAGGAGGGGTAGAGGTAGACCTAGATTAAATTACTGTTCGCAAATAATTAAGGATGTGGGTTGTTCTAGTTTTAAGAAAATGCGAAGATTGTTTCAAAATAGGAAAGAGTGGAGGTGCGTGTCCAACCATTCTTAGAACTAACGATCTTATGATGATGAGCGTGTATTTATCGTATTAAGGCGAAGTCCGTAATAGTACCATTGTAGGTATTCATTTATTTTCAGTAGGTACTTGAAGCTTCAAGTTTCAGAATTTCGATTTTTTTTCGTAGCACTGAATATGTTACCGCTAAGGGTAGAAATTAATTATTCTTCACATTGTCTAAGTAATATCCCAATCCGTTAAACTGCCAAAAATTGTTTCATTCCTCAAATTACATAGGCAGGTAATTAGAAAATTACGTAAAAAACTGCACATTACTTGCTAGGTGGTCGTTAAAGGAAAAATTAAGTAGATTTTTGCTGAAATACCAGCAAAGTTTCTAGGCACACCTTTAGTACCTATATGGACTTCTGTACCGAAGGGTGCCATCCATTTGGTGATGATCCTTGACCCTTAGGAAATCAATATAATGTAGCTCGAAAGTGGCGTCATTTAGGCTTTTGAGGTGCTTTTTTTTTTAATTATAATTTAAACAATGATTTGAATATAATATGGAAGGTTTTTAATACATTATTTGGGATCATGAGGTTGTGGTAGGAACGGGCAACACGAACGAAGGGTTTTATTGAACGATACAGAAGCCGTTAATATGCACATTACCTGATGAATAAAATGTAGAAAAATCTTAAATCCGAGAGTATCCGTAACTAACATGTAAATTAACGACTTTCGAGATTTAGCGGTAATGAATATAAGATCATATAATGCTTAAAGTTTTAACCATTCATACTTTAAAAGGAACTGACGAATTTAATTTGGATGTGCAATATTTGTTAAAATAGTTTTTGAATTTATCTTTGCTTCTTTAATAATGATTAAAGATAATCTTATAATCGCAGTGGTTCAATTTTAATTACTTTGATTAAATAAGTGGTTTCGGTCTAGACAGTGGGATAACTTCCTCGCACAATATGCACAAATGCAGAGTTTCTTAGTCAGCCGAAGTGCATTCCTCGTTCAAGCGGTTCATATAAATTAAGAGTCGAATTAATTCGAATGAGAAGATAGAGGGATAGAAGGGGAACCGTGGGCGTATTGCAATAAAGGGGAAATTGAATTTTCGCAAAGGTGTTCTGTCTCTAAATTTTATCAATGATTCAATTTCCGCGAATCGCATTCTTTATTTCAACGCGAGAGTTGACAAAATTAACGAGGAAATTTCTGTGAATGAGGACGACATCGTTCCTTATCGCCCATAACGCGACGAAGATAGCATCCGAGCACAAACTACTACTACCTACCATCCGCTAGCGTTATCAACTTCCAACGACAGTTACTTCCTAGTCAACTCCCGCGAAATTGCACCAGCTCCGGTTCTCCTAACGACCGCCGGGATAATTTTCGAAAACTAACAAGTTTGCAGGTCAAATGTCTCACTCTTTAATGAGAACGCGGTAGGATATTTCCTTTCCTTTGTCGAGGCAACGTGAGCAAGATATTTTTACAATCAAAGGACCCTAACACTCGTCTTCACCAATTACTTTCTTAATTAAGAAGACGCAATTAAATAAAATAAAGTTGAAAACCTTTTTTGAAACAGTTATTAGAGGAATATTTTACTGAATAATTGGTTTACATAACCCTGTTGTTAAAATTAAAGGTAACTTTAACTTACATACAATTTTAGACAACTTTTAGAAGTGAGTTAGTTTAATATGAAATGTTAATCTGAAAATTCATTTTCGAATTTTTTACCCACTACACGCTACCTCAAATTAATGAGGGAAAAAGTTGTCTAAAATTGTATGTATGTTTAATCATAGTATATTCAGTATATATAGTTACATTAGTTCGACAGATCGTTAACCTTGTAGGTCGGTTGGTCGTTGTTGCTGTTGTCACCTCTCGTAGTTTAATGGTCAGAACATTGGTGCGTAAAGCCAAAGGTCCCGGGTTCGATTCCCGGCGGGGGTGTGACAACAGCAACAATTATTAATTTGAGGTAGCGTGTAGTGGGTAAAAAAATTCAAAAATGAATTTTCAGATTAATACGAACAGTATAATTTCAATCAATGCTACGAAGTAAGGATCTGTATAAGAACTACCGTAAAAAAAATTATAAGAACCCATAAAAAGTTACTTTTTTACTGAAAGTCATTTCGACAGTCAGTTTATTTTGAATTTAGCTTGATGTTTTTATTATTTTATTGATATTTATTCTACACTTCTGTCGAAATGGTTTCATATTGTCTTCATTTATTTTAAGGGAAAATAAATTTACTTATTTAAGAAATCGTAAATCTTTATTGAGCTGTAGTTTGCTTTTTTCTACGCTTTTATTACTTTTGGTAACCGATAAATAGCGTTATCGATTTTGTTTGTATCCCTTCACTAAAAAGTTTCTATTCTTTATCGTGTTCAAATGGCTACTTTTTTATTTGAATTTATTTTATTGACAGTAGAGTTTTTGACGCGAGACACAACCCATTTTTATTTAAACTCTGTCTTTACCCACTTTCTGGATAATATTGAGAGCTTCTCTCAGAATAAATAAATAATTCCTTTAAATAGTTGTCAATAACCAAAAAAACCGCTACTTTACAACTTTACATAACTTACTTTATTAGAATGTTCAGTCCGAGTCTTTATAAATTCTTGATGAACTACTGCGTACAGTATGCAGTAGTTCAACATGAATGAACGTTTAAAATTAAGTTAATATCTGTGTACAAGCAGTAACACTTCAAACGTCTGAAGATGGTCGAATAAAACGAAACGTTAAAAAATCATAAAGTTGTTTAATTATTTGACCGCCACCCTGGAAAAAAAAATCGGTTGTCTGTAAAGTCGGTTTACTGACGATAGTCGAACGTGACAACGTCATAAGAAAATACTGATGGAATGGTTTCATTTTTCAAAAGAAAATTTTAATTTTATTCGTTTGATAGATATTTTGTACGGATATAGAGAAGGAGGTAAATGGAAATGTATTATTGTATAGCAGCTGTCCACGCGGACGCATCGCTCACTCAAGTAGGAGAGAGAGATGTCGAACGCTGCCGGACGCGGAGGCCGATTCTGCCTCTTTGTCGCTCGTGCCGCGCTCTCGCTTGCACTTCAAGCCTTAAATGGAACGCCTCAGAGCGAGGTAACGCCGCATGAGTCATGTTTTTTCATGCGTGCAGCCGGCTCCATCGAATTATAAGACGTTGTCACGTCAAAAACTACTTAATTTAAAAGTAATGGTTAAGAATCTAACTTAAATTGGAAGTAATAATATTTCGCCTAGTGTTGCGTTTGCATTTCGGTCTTGATTTTGGTTATGGTCTCGTGGTCTTAGACTTGCTTGTATAGACACAGTCAGAAGACCATGACTGCAAAAGCAAGACTAATTTTGCTCAACACTAAAAACATTATTATCAAGGCTAATGGCTCTATTGAATCAGTTCGAATTCTCGTAGGTGTAGTCAAATTCCTATTCCCATTTATGTTCAGAATAGTTCAGCATTGTAAATTAAACAATTTCCTGTTCCAGTCAACAACCTTATCTTGATTCGACCATATATCCAACTACTTTTAAGAAAATCACGCCATTTATTTCTAGGTTATCTGTAATGAACATGACAGTTACGTGCTGCTGACCATCGAATAAGCTTAAATTATCGTAAAGAATGTTATAAAAGCCGGTACGTGAATCGTAAAATTTTTAAGACAATTTTAACGTCTCATACCACAATTTAAAAATTTTAACGATCAAATTTTGAGTCATAGTCGTGCCCTGTAGGACACATTATTCGTTATTGATATTGTCTTGGTAAAAGTTGTTTAGAATAGAAACTTCTTGATTGTCTCTCGTACATTTTTAAGTAAATTGTACCGAACTTTATTGGCACATTGCAATGTCAAACTCTTCGATCGCTTTTGCTTGTTGAAAAGAGATCTTAATCTCGTAAGTGTACGTAGAATGTTCTAGCTTTATCTTTAGCTAGACAATTTCGATCCTGAATTCCTGATTGATACTCCAGTTTGATGGGACATCGAGCATGAAAGCTATCGCTTTAATGCTTAATAAGAAAGTATATATCGCTATTTACCGCCCGTGTCTCTACCAGTCGCCATTTCAACATAATGGCTACTATAATGTCAAAATAGCGTCGCATCTTCCAGTAACAACTTGAAATTGCAACAATAAACTTGTTCTCTCGCAAAAGTGCAGCAATACGAGATGTTAATGCAGATATCGATTTCGGCCATCAAGAGTATCTTAAGCTAGTAAAGTAGATAATGTTTCTTTAAAAGTGCAGTAACCCTAACCCGAAGAGTAGGTACTTGCTTCCTCGTATTTCACATTATTACGCTCATTTAAAATTATTTATTTGCCGAAATATAAGTAAACATGACTGGTGATGCCGAATTCCTTCCCGCAGGTAGTTTTAATTAAAATATAGATAGTCGAATTCCCTCCCAGGTACTAGCCGAGTTCCCTGCCGTTCATATCAGCTCCGATAATTAAGTTAACGACTACTTACCGATTTTATTTATCGAAAATAAATATATATTTATAGTGCACTTCAGTACTTCAGTAAATTAAAGATAAAATAATTTCAGAAAGAAAACACATATCAGTTATGAAATGTTTATTTATTTAATTTTAAAATGATTTCCCACTACCTGAACACACTCAATGTTTGGAAATTCGTGTGCGTCTAGCTTTTTGATGCAATCATCCAGAAAAACTTTATTAGTTTTAGTTTGTCTTGTATTTGACCAATAGAAGGGTAGTCTGATAAAATTATTATTGTTATTGTAGTGTCTATAATATATGAATAACATTAAGATTAATATGTGATGTGAGGCTGTATTATTTGAACAACTCTTTATGATTATATAGTGGCAATTGGCACTCAAAGTCATCCGCCGCCGTTGGGAGGCAATTGATGTATAATTATAGGGGAATTCGACATACCGAAAATTTTAACCCTAATTTAAAACAGGTATATGGAAGGGAAGTAGGCATTATCCAACATGACAAGGAGGACTGCCGAAAATAATAATAAAACTGTGGAGCATATATGCATGGTAAGAAATGTCTAAATGTGTGTATTTAGATCTATATTTAAATGAAAAAAAATTAAAAACATCGATAAACTTTACCATGGAAATGTTCATACGACTAAAAGTGTCACACTTGGCCGAATTCAACCGCGGGCGATACCAACTACCTGTTATTTATGAATAAAATTGTACTATTATAACCGTAAAGTTTAGGCTGGGTTTCCCTTGGGGAAAGTCGGATAATTTGGTTTCTGAGATGACAGTACTCACAGCACAGAATAATATAGGTTGTTTGTATTCTTTCGTTAGGTTTACGTTTGATTATAGATTTGTCGACCTGATAATAATAGTCCAATAATTGTAACAACACTAAACAACATTATTTACACAAGGATATCGATATAGTTCGTACAGTAAATTTTACAAATTTGATAAGTCTGGCAATTGGGGAGTGAAGTGTGCGTTGTCGTACCGATCAGATTAAGGTCTCTTTTGTTGATGATTACTCTTTTTTAGTCCATAATTTCTTCTCTCATTTGAGAAGTCATCAGAAGGGAAAAAAGGTGTGGCCGAGATAAGCGAAATTAAACTTTGGGGGTAGTGGGCGGAGACAGTTTAATACTGTTAGAAAAAAAAAAGGGAAGGCAATATTAAGAAAGGACACAAAGTTATAATAAGAAAAATTGACGTTCGTCGAAGGTCATGATTACTTTCGAAATTATTAAACATGAAATTTGAGTAGCGGAATTGGTTACGACATGACCATAAAAAAGGTTTCCCAAAGTGTTCTATCTTAAACATCTTTAAATGATCGTGACGAAAATACATAATTTGCCATGAAAAATTAATGATAGTTTAAAAAACGCGTGACAGACGCAACATAGGTATAGGTAATTAACGCAAATAGCTATGGAAGTTTTGGACAGTCTTTCTTTTTTTAATAATAATTTTGTATGATATTTACCTTGAAAATTATTCTGAATAAAATGACGGAATATTCATTGTATTAATATGTTCCACCCCTTTCGCAATCGGTTTAACAGAAACGCGCCATTTCCTTTGATCTTAAATACTCACGTTGTAATTTCGGTTGCTCAATTAATAATTTCCATATACAACGGAACAGTGTCAACTTGTAAGCATTAATAACTAAGTTCGCGAAACAGTGGTAATTTCGTATATATACACGATAACATAGTAGGCCAGACGTAACCATTTTCCGGTACATGTCACATCACCCGGCTAATTGTAATGATTGGCTTATAAATCGCACTAACGTCACACAGTCGACAGTGGGTGTTCGGTTCCGTCGAAATTGCCTTAGTTATTATATGTAGGTACATTTCCGTATATTATCAATTACATCTATCATTTGTTGCTCTTGGCAAATTGCAGATTTGTACAGGGTGAACCAATTTGGGTGTCCTCTAGGGGCTTGTTCATAAATTATGCAACTTAAAATTCATTATTTTACATCTCCACCCCCCATGTAACAGGAACCATTCCCCCCTATGTAACAAGGCCCACCCCCTATGTAACAGGATCCATCCCCCTATCTAACAGGACTCACCCCCCCTATGCAGCAGGACCAAAACGCACGATCTGACTTCTGCCTTTCCCCATTTCTTTACGTTATACCAACATTGTTAAAGTTTTAGGCTTGAAAGATTTTTTAATATCCAATTAGTAAAATGAAATAAAAAAGCATTTATAGAGTAGAATTAGATAATAAATAAATAACCATTGAAGTACCGTAGAACAGGGTTGTGAACGTGCAGATTTTAAAATCATCACATGATTAACGCTAGCCTTGACCCCCTCCTTCTACGAAACAAAAGACATCCCTCTGTACCGCCTGCTCCAATATGCATTAGGTGTGTAATTTATAGACTCCTTGCGGAAGCCGGGTTTAATGAGGAAGTTGAATAAAATTAATGAATAATTTTTCGAGAAATCTTTTGTTTAGGGCAATTTACAATACAAAATAAAAGTACCACCAATCCAAAAATTAATATCTATCTAAATTTAATAACACCACATTGATCTCACTTGTAATATCTATACTAAAAACAACCTGGATATCAAAAGTAAGTCTAAGAGTCTTAGCAGCCCTTCCACCTTTTAATTTATGTGTATGCAACCAACTGTACACTCGAATAAAGAGCTTTAAACCCGTCAAGTTCTTTGCAATTGTTTCTAGGCGGAAACGATTTTTCTGCTGCATTAATTCAATAATATCGTTTGAACCGCGTAATAAAGTCAGATGGAAGTTAATAGAATCCTAGTCTTTAAAATAGTGTCCGACCGAAAGTTCGGTTTCGGTTTCGGTTTCGGTCAAGTTTCGGCAAAAAACGAGTTTCGGTTTCGGCGGCAAGCCTGCCGAAACTACGACCGAAACCGAAACAGCGTTCGGGAGTTCTCGCGCTCTGCTCGGTCATGTTCGGCGCGATAAATTCCATCCAAGCGAAGTATACTATACTTACTTAAATAAACATCTTATCTATTTTAAGTATTTTTAAGGCGCAATTAAAGTATTCCCTTAAATGAGGGGTTGTTATGTTGATTTTGATTTGATTATCATTAAGTGAAAATGTCAAAGACTGCAGAGCTATGTGATTTAAAGATAAAAAAATAAAACTGACTGATTATAATAACGTTATCTTTATTTTTCTCGCAAAACATGATCCTTATAAGGAAGTTTCGGTTTCGGTTTCGGCCGAAACTGAGACCGTTGCCGAAATTCGGTTTCGGTTTCGGTTTCGGTCGTAAAAACCAGTTTGGTCGGACACTACTTTAAAACGTTAAATCGGTCGTCTTTAGAGTATTCTATGTATCTTTTGTCGCTTTTCTATCTTTAACAGTAAAGTACTGTTTTCGATCATAACAGAATGATGGACAAATACATAAATAAACCTGCGCTAGCACAGTATTATAATGTACATATACATAGATTTATTCTTATTTTTTTTAATTTTAAAATATTTATCAGTCGAATTTTGGTGTATATTATTTTAATGAAATATTTTATACCTTCAATTATTGTCAATAATTGTATAAAAACTTTTAAGAATTATAAGTTGGATCTATTTTCCTTTGTGCTTTGCGCCCACAGATAAATAATTTAGACATTTTACTAATGCGTGTTATTTGGCGCCACTTAAAGGACGGTGTCCCCAGGCCCTCCCTTGCCTGCAAGGAAAGATAATCACTTTTGTTTTTTATAATTGGTTGTTAATCACCCTATATATATAAGTAGATCAACGATATTGAGCAGAATCGCTGCTTCAAACTCAAACGATTTCACAGTGGCATGCTGATTTAATTAAATTATAGTCTGACGTTGACGGACGCTTGGTGTCGCGACGTCTGGGATTTATGTTGTGGGTAGGTATGTATTTGTGAAGATCAGTCTTGCTTGACATGCGACTATAACTCGTGCAATTTACAAAGTTTGTGTAAAATGTTTGTGCAAAGGCAAAGGGTTCAGTCAGAGTTCAAGCTACCGTATCCTTTGGCATAAACGAAGATACTGAAAAAAAAGCTGAAGTATCAGAACGTCAATGATAAAATGGTATTTTACGTGTCGAAGGAAAAAATAAGGTTTTTTCACCTTCGACTCCTGTAGCATTTCACATGCAGTCTAAAATAACCCCGGTCAGATATTTAAAAAAAATTAAGTCGCGTAGACAGTTTTGCGAATGCCCTGGGTCCCCAAACAACATCAAGGTAACAAGGGTAAGAATTACGAGATGCTTCTATAAACTGAACGAAGTAGGGCCTGAAAAAAGGTCATATTTTCCTTGTTTTACAGCACGCAAAAAGAGCTTTTCGCGTTAACATGATAAAAAATAATGTTTTGAATTACAATTCCTGCAAATGAAGTCAAACTTTAACTGGTAGAACAGTGAATTGACATAAGTAACTGATTACATCAGTACAAATTAACCGATTAATAAGTTAAAAATACTGATTTCACAGTAAAGTATATTAACCACAGCTTTTACATAAATGTCTTATCGATTATTTATTGTGTAAAACGACTAATTCTTCAGTGATTATTTGACTGGGAGGATATGTCAATTATTCCAGTATTTTACTTCTATTAGGGAGTAATAATAAAGGGTTTTTGAAATGTATGACAAATTGATCTTTTGAAATATTTACTATATGTCCGTGGTAGTGTAGTCTATTGTCGTTATTCTTTGAATTCCGTATAGGTACATGCATATACGTCTCTATTATTCTTTTTGTAAAACTGTTTTCGTAGAAGTATTATGTACTTTTGGTTTGTTTGTTATCCGACTCGTAATAGGGTAATATCGTTTAGTAGGAAACTGAGTGGTCATTATAAGGAGATTTATAAATTTGTTGTAAACACATAAATTGCTTGGACGTTGGTTCGATGTATCACAATAAAAATTTAATTGCCTGCTTACCTCCATCAATTTCAAAGAAATATTATAAGATTGGACCGCTAGCCAACTCTTAAAAAGAGACACAAACACCGTTTTATGTCAAAGATAAAGAGCGTCTTGAATTAAAGAAAGCAGTAAAAATCGTCAACCTTTCTAACTAGCCCTGAATATACTTAATCTTACTAATTCTGTAAGACATCATAATAATTATAGTACATAGATTGTTAGATTTTGCTAACCATAAGCTTTGTTTTGTCTAAATATTGTTTTTGTAAGTACACAAAGCATCTGTAGATGCGTGTCATTGAACATTTGACAGTTTATTTATATACTGCCGATACTTTTGTGAAACTACTAATCGTTAGATAATAAAAACCTCAGGGGTGTTTTTTCAGCCATATAATGATTGTGGCCGGTTAGGTATTTAAGTACTTTTGCCTACACTGTGATGCAAAGCCGATGGATAGGGCGGAAGGTCCCCGTAGGCCTTCCTAAAAGAATCGCGTTAGTGGGTGGATGGCGGTTGGGTAGAGAAAGATGAGACAAACGAAAGGAAAACAAAAGGGAAGTGATTTCTGGCGTATATTATTCCACATCCATACAAAAAAAATCGGCCTAGGGGTCTGACTATGTATTGGTAATGTCCAGATAGTGCGGTCTACTGGCCGGCGATAGAACGTTTCTGATTCTGGGGTTACTGAATCCAAATCCATGGTCAATAACTACTACTAACAGTACATCAGGGTTTGGACATAATTTCAAAAAACACTCCAAAATCCACTATAGCGGTTGATCATGATAATCCTAAACGATTTTAAAACTAAAAACAGTAACCAATAAATATAACCCTATATCCCCGTAATCAAAATACTGAAACAGTATTGCTTACTATCTCATCATGGAACTATTTGTGACGTAGATTTCACAAAATTAAAGTTACTTCCTCGTGGTGAACATTATGAAAATATTCTATTGTAATTTTGTGAATAACTGGAAACGAATAGTTTCGCTGTTAAAGATTGAGCGATACTACTTCATTATTTCGATTACATGGCTATGGGGTTATGGAATCATAATGTTTTAGAGTTAGGGGTTTATTAGATTATGAAGTTGTACATTTAGAGGAATAGTTGATTGATTACGAAGTTTAGCTTTAAAATCGTTTGGACTAACGCTTTTAGATATAGCAACCCCAAAAAAATACAGTATACGTAGTCAGGGCCCCAGACCAAATTTGATTTGCATAAGTAATCCAAGAAAACCATAAAAACTATGAATCAAATCGGTGTCGTCCTTAATCCTAAGCTTTGATGACAGCGGAGCCCTTTACAGGTAAAAGACAAAATATTCATCGAACATATTAGAAATTACGCATTGCTATTTTTTGTTTTTAGCTCGCACGAGCTACGCATAATTTTATTATCGTGTGACATATATTTTTCCAACCACACGCCTATATGAAAATGCTGCTCTGAAAACTGTCCTAAACTAACCGAATTCTAAAAATCTTTTGAATAAATCGTAAACCCTCTCGAAGGCTAAAAATTACATTTATTAGAGTTGTGATATCCTATTATTTATATGAAATGATGGCTGAAGGTAATTCTACGAATATATCCCTTTGGTGATTGCCCGTAATAGAATATCCCTCCCTATATGCTTTGTAAAAACAAAACAAAAATACTGGTATGCAAGGGAAGAAAAAGTAAGGGAAAGAGTGAATGTAAAGATAGGAGACAAAAATTAGAAGAAGTGGTTGATTTTAGGTATTTAGGAAGTCAGATAAGTCAGGGCGGAAGGAGTAATGTGGGGATATAAAGCAGAGTATAGCGCAGGGTCGAGTCGCCTTCAATTAAAGGGATTGTTAAAGGAGTATGCTTGAAGTGCGGCGATGAACGGGTGCGAAACATGGATAGTTAAAAGCGTTTGATATGTGTTGCAGGAATGATGAGTGCACTGTGGATAGAGAAGGTTAGAAATGAAGAGGTATTAGAAAGAATAAGAGAACAGAGGACTCTATGGAAGTCACTAAGAAATAGGTGGGTTAGGTTGGTAGGATACCTTCTCCGGCATGAAGGTAAGAGAAATTAGAAGTACAAACAGAAGTTAAGAGGAGTAGAAGTGGACCTACATTATATTGCTGTTCGGAAATAGTTAATGATGTGGTATGTTCTAGTTTTGGAGAAATACGAAGATTAGCTCAGAATAGGAAAGAGGGAGGTGCGTATCCAACCAGTCTTAGGACTGACGACCTTATGGTGATGATGATATGTTATGTTCTCAATTAAACACTAGTGTATAATAGAATAACGTAAAACCATCTAAAAAACAATCTATAAAATACATCAATATAATGTGTCTAAAACATTTTAATAATTCTGCGGTAATTATGTATGTAAATAAAACACTTAATCGTTATCCCACGGCATATCGGAAGATGTGAGAAATTTATACATATTGCAAACCGCATCCACCCGCAGGATTTCCAAGTCAGAAAGTAGATGTTTAAATTACATGCTATGAATGTGTACATGCACGTGTGTGTATGTAGATTGTTCTGCTATCGTGTTCAGGCAGTCAATACGTAGCTATAATCGGAGACTATCTTGCAGATAAAATAGAGTATACTGCAGGGAATGTGGCACCAGATTCGCCGTAATCCAATTTCGTCGACCGTCATCGTAAATATCGTCTTTAACAAGGTTTAAGGTAAATAAATTCAGAAAGACGCTATTGCTATAACAGTTCAACTATAAAATACCTATTTTGTGTAATACCTACGCTAAGATTATCCGGGAATTTCCGAAGATAATTCGTAATAAACAGGAAGGATGAAGCCTGTCAAGTCTTTTACTCATTACGTCTTAGTTACTCAACATAGTTCCTGTCTAGTACTTATTACCTACTACTACCAGACAGTGTGGAAGAGAATGAGACATAATAATCCCTGTGGGTGACATTATCTCTCACAATTACTTACCTATTCAAAGCAGTAAAAAGCTCTTAATAACTTACAGAATGTTGACTACGTAATGGTTAGAGGTGTGCAAAATGGTTTTTAAAAGTATTTAAATACAAAATAGATTTCCCTTTTGTATTATAAGTGCTAAATGCGAAATACGTATTTTCAAAATACTTTTTTTCAAATAAATACTTTTTTGTAGTAGGTACCTATTTTCTGCATTTACTTATGTATAAAATATTTTTTACTGACAAAACAGTACTGTATGAAAATAAATAAAAGTAAAACTTAAATACTGGTATGCAAGGGAAGAAAAAGTAGGGAAAGAGCGAATATAAAGATAGGAGACGAAAAATTAGAAGAAGTGGCTGATTTTGGATACCTAGGAAGTCAGATAAGTCAGCATGGAAGGAGTGGTAGGGATATAAAGCAGAGGATAGCGCAGGGTCGTGTCGCCTTTAATAAAAAGAAGTCTCTTCTATGCTCGCGAACGGTTAATTTAGAAATTCGAAAAAGGTTGTTAAAG